>NC_092476.1:12950473-13180473 GCF_047495875.1 Pithys albifrons albifrons | reverse complement strand
CTATAAGGAGCACCGGTGCTTTTCCCAGAGTAAGAAAGCTCCAGGCCTCGATTCTCTCTTGCATATCATTCATTTTCCAAAACCATAACAAATGTGAATCCTCATGCCTTCTGTCTGGCAGGAATCAACTCTTACACTTGTTACCAGAGCATGTGACTATTAGCTGCACTTTGCGAGATGAACTTCCTAAAAGCAGCTCCTGTGCTTTACCCAGAGTAAGAAAGCTCCAGGCCTCGATTCTCAGATGCATAGGATTCACTTTCTAAAACCATAAGAAATGTGTTTCCTTATATGTTCTGTCTGGCAGGAACCACATGTTTCACTTGTTAAAGGACCATGGGAGTTTTATTTGCACTTTGCGAGATGAACTTGCTTCAAGGGGCACTTGTGCTTTTCCCAAATGAGAAAGCTCCAGGCATGGATTATCTGATGCATATGATTCACTTTCAAAAGCCGTTAGAAATGAGTGCCCTAATGTATTCTCTCTGGCAGGAATCAACTCTTTCACTTGTTAGCAGAGAATGGGACTGTTAGTTGCACTTTGGAAGATGAGATTCCCATTAAGAACAATTCTGTTTCTCACAGAGAAAGAAAGTTCCAGGCTTGGATTCTCTAATGCCTATAATTCTCTTCCCAAATCCATAAAAAATATGTATCTTGCAGCCTTCTGTCTGGCACAAATCAACCGTGTCACACTTTAGCAGATCATGAGAGTTAGTTGCACTTTGCGAGATGAGCTCCTCTAAGGAACCACTGTGCTTTTCACGGAGAAAGAAAGCTCCAGGCCTGGATTCTCAGATGCATATGATTCACTTATAAAAGCCATAAGAAATGTGTGTCCTTATGCCTTCTGTCTTGCAAGAATCAGCTGTTTCTCTTGTTAGCAACGAAAAGTTGCACTTTGCGAGATGAGCTTCCCCTAAGGAACAAGGTTGTTTTTCACCGAGAAAGAAAGATCCAGTCCTGGATTCTCAGATGCATATTATTCACTTATCAAAGCCATAAGAAATGTGTGTCCTTATGCCTTCTGTCTTGCAAGAATCAGCTGTTTCTCTTGTTAGCAAAGAAAAGTTGCACTTTGAAAAGTTGCACTTTGAAAAGTTTGCGAGATGAGCTTCCCCTAAGGAACAAGGTTGTTTTTCACCGAGAAAGAAAGATCCAGGCCTGGATTCTCAGATGCATATGAGAATCTTTCTAAAGCCATAAGAAATATGTGTCCTGATACATTCTTTCTGGCAGGAATCGACTGTTTCACTTGTTAGCAGAAAAATGCTACTCTTTGCGAGCTGAACGTCCCTTAAGGAACAACTGTGCTTTGCATCCAGAAAGAGAGCTCCAGTCCTGGATTCTCTGATGCATGTGATTCACTAGCCAGAGCCATAAGAAAGCTGTGTCCTGATGCCTTCTGTCTGACAGGAATCGACTGTTTCACTTGTTAGCAAAGCGAGGTTGCACTTTGCTCGTTGAGCTTCCCCTAAGGCAAAACAGTGAAAGCAAGCTCCAGCCCTGTCCATTTTCTAGAAGTAATGCGGCCCCATCATTGGCACCTGAGAGCCCAAGTTTGCCACCTTTTCCCTAAGCGCAAAGCTCGACAGTGCGTGCCACGTGCTGGTCCCAGAAAGTGCCATTTTACAGCCCAGAATTCCAGACCAATGAAGACTCCTCACAGGGAAAAGGTGCCAGGACAGAAAGTCATTGTGCCTTTTGTAAAGGTAATGGGGCCCCATCATTGGCACCTGAGAGCCCAAGACTGCCACCTTTTCCCTGGACACAAAGCTCAAAGGTGCGTTCCACTTGCGGCTCCAGGAAAGTGCCGATTCTCAGACCAGAATTCCAAACCGATGAAGATTCCTCCCTGGGAAAAGGTGCCAGGACAGAAAGCCATTGTGCCTTTTGTAGGGGTAATGGGGCACCATCATTGGCAGCTGAGAGCCCAAGGCTGTCCCCTTTTCCCTGGGCGCAAAGCTCGACGGTGTGTACCTTGTGCGGGTTTGGGGCAGTGCCATTTTTGAACCCAGATTTCCAGACGGACGAAGATTCCTCCCTGGGAAAAGGTGCCAGGACAGAAAGGAAGTGTTATTTTTCTAGTGTTAATGGGGCCCCATCATTGGCACCTGAGATCCCAAGACTGCCACCTTTTGCCTGGGCGCAAATGTCGACGGCGCGTGCCACTTGCGAGTTCGGGGAAGTGCCATTTTTCAGCCCAGAATTCCAGACGGACGAAGACACCTCCCAGGGAAAAGGCGCCAGGTCAGAAATCAAATTGTCCTTTTCTAGGGTTAATGGGGCCCCATCATTGGCACCTGAGAGTCCAAGTTTGCCTCCTTTAACCTGGGTGCAAAGCTCGATGGTGTGTACCTCCTGTGGGTGTCGGGCAGTGCCTTTTTTGAACCCAGAATGCCGGACGGACAAAGATACCTCCCAGGGAAAAGGTGCCAGGTCAGAAATCGAATTGTCCTTTTCTAGGGTCAATGGTGCCCCATCATTGGCACCTGAGAGTTCAAGACTGCCCCCTTTTCCGTGGGCGCAAACATCAACGGCGCGTACCACTTTCTGGTCCGGGAAAGTGCCGTTTTTCAGCCCTGAATTCCAGACGGATGAAGATTCCTCACAGGGAAGAGGCTCCCAGGACAGAAAGCAAGTGTTACTTTTCTAGTGTTAATGGGGCCCCATCATTGGCACCTGAGAGCCCAAGGCTGCCACCTTTTGCCTGGGCGCAAATGTCGACGGCGCGTGCCACTTGCGGGTTCGGGGAAGTGCCATTTTTCAGCCCAGAATTCCAGACGGATGAAGATACCTCCCTGGGAAAGGTGCCAGGACAGAAATCAAATTCTCCTTTTCTAGGGTTAATGGTGCCCCATCATTGGCACATGAGAGTTGAAGGCTGCCACCTTTTCCGTGGGCGCAAACATCAATGGCGCGTACCACTTTCTTGTCCGGGAAAGTGCCGTTTTTCAGCCCTGAATTCCAGACGGATGAAGACTCCTCACAGGGAAGAGGCTCCCAGGACAGAAAGCGATTGTTTCATTTCAAGGGTTAATCGGGCTCCATCATTGGCACCTGAGAGCCCAAGGTTGCCTCCTATACCCTGGGCGCAAAGCTCGACCATGCGTGCTACGTAAGTGTCCGGGAAATTGCCGTTTCTCATTCCAGAATTCCAGACCGATGAAGATTCCTCCCTGGGAAAAGGTGCCAGGACAGAAAGCCATTGTGCCTTTTGTAAAGGTAATGGGGCCCCATCATTGGCACCTGAGAGCTCAAGACTGCCACCTTTTCCCTGGACACAAAGCTCGATGGTGCGTTCCACTTGCGGCTCCAGGAAAGTGCCGATTCTCAGACCAGAATTCCAAACCGATGAAGATTCCTCCCTGGGAAAAGGTGCCAGGACAGAAAGCCATTGTGCCTTTTGTAGGGGTAATGGGGCACCATCATTGGCAGCTGAGAGCCCAAGGCTGTCCCCTTTTCCCTGGGCGCAAAGCTCGACGGTGTGTACCTTGTGCGGGTTTGGGGCAGTGCCATTTTTGAACCCAGATTTCCAGACGGACGAAGATTCCTCCCTGGGAAAAGGTGCCAGGACAGAAAGGAAGTGTTATTTTTCTAGTGTTAATGGGGCCCCATCATTGGCACCTGAGATCCCAAGACTGCCACCTTTTGCCTGGGCGCAAATGTCGACGGCGCGTGCCACTTGCGAGTTCGGGGAAGTGCCATTTTTCAGCCCAGAATTCCAGACGGACGAAGACACCTCCCAGGGAAAAGGCGCCAGGTCAGAAATCAAATTGTCCTTTTCTAGGGTTAATGGGGCCCCATCATTGGCACCTGAGAGTCCAAGTTTGCCTCCTTTAACCTGGGTGCAAAGCTCGATGGTGTGTACCTCCTGTGGGTGTCGGGCAGTGCCTTTTTTGAACCCAGAATGCCGGACGGACAAAGATACCTCCCAGGGAAAAGGTGCCAGGTCAGAAATCGAATTGTCCTTTTCTAGGGTCAATGGTGCCCCATCATTGGCACCTGAGAGTTCAAGACTGCCCCCTTTTCCGTGGGCGCAAACATCAACGGCGCGTACCACTTTCTGGTCCGGGAAAGTGCCGTTTTTCAGCCCTGAATTCCAGACGGATGAAGATTCCTCACAGGGAAGAGGCTCCCAGGACAGAAAGCAAGTGTTACTTTTCTAGTGTTAATGGGGCCCCATCATTGGCACCTGAGAGCCCAAGGCTGCCACCTTTTGCCTGGGCGCAAATGTCGACGGCGCGTGCCACTTGCGGGTTCGGGGAAGTGCCATTTTTCAGCCCAGAATTCCAGACGGATGAAGATACCTCCCTGGGAAAGGTGCCAGGACAGAAATCAAATTCTCCTTTTCTAGGGTTAATGGTGCCCCATCATTGGCACATGAGAGTTGAAGGCTGCCACCTTTTCCGTGGGCGCAAACATCAATGGCGCGTACCACTTTCTTGTCCGGGAAAGTGCCGTTTTTCAGCCCTGAATTCCAGACGGATGAAGACTCCTCACAGGGAAGAGGCTCCCAGGACAGAAAGCGATTGTTTCATTTCAAGGGTTAATCGGGCTCCATCATTGGCACCTGAGAGCCCAAGGTTGCCTCCTATACCCTGGGCGCAAAGCTCGACCATGCGTGCTACGTAAGTGTCCGGGAAATTGCCGTTTCTCATTCCAGAATTCCAGACCGATGAAGATTCCTCCCTGGGAAAAGGTGCCAGGACAGAAAGCCATTGTGCCTTTTGTAAAGGTAATGGGGCCCCATCATTGGCACCTGAGAGCTCAAGACTGCCACCTTTTCCCTGGACACAAAGCTCGATGGTGCGTTCCACTTGCGGCTCCAGGAAAGTGCCGATTCTCAGACCAGAATTCCAAACCGATGAAGATTCCTCCCTGGGAAAAGGTGCCAGGACAGAAAGCCATTGTGCCTTTTGTAGGGGTAATGGGGCGCCATCATTGGCACCTGAGAGCCCAAGGCTGCCACCTTTTCCCTGGGCGCAAAGCTCGACGGTGTGTACCTTGTGCGGGTTTGGGGCAGTGCCATTTTTGAACCCAGATTTCCAGACGGACGAAGATTCCTCCCAGGGAAGAGGTGCCAGGGAAGAAAGCAAGTGTTATTTTTTTAGTGTTAATGGGGCCCCATCATTGGCACCTGAGATCCCAAGACTGCTACCTTTGGCCTGGGCGCAAATGTCGACGGCGCGTGCCACTTGCGGGTTCGGGGAAGTGCCATTTTTCAGCCCAGAATTCCAGACGGACGAAGATACCGCCCTGGGAAAAGGTGCCAGGTCAGAAATCAAATTCTCCTTTTCTAGGGTTAATGGTGCCCCATCATTGGCACCTGAGAGCCCAAGGTTGCCTCCTATACCCTGGGCGCAAAGCTCGACCATGCGTGCTACGTGAGGGTCCGGGAAATTGCCGTTTCTCATTCCAGAATTCGAGGCCAATGAAGATTTCTCCCAGGGAAAAGGTGCCAGGACAGGAATGGATTTCTCCTTTTCTAGGAGTAATGGGGACCCATCATTGGCACCTGAGAGCCGAAGGCTGCAACCTTTTCCCTGAGCGCAAAGCTCGACCATGCGTGCTACGTGAGGGTCCGGGAAATTGCCGTTTCTCATCCCAGAATTCGAGGCCAATGAAGATTTCTCCCAGGGAAAAGGTGCCAGGACAGAAAGCCATTGTGCCTTTTGTAAAGGTAATGGGGCCCCATCATTGGCACCTGAGAGCTCAAGACTGCCACCTTTTCCCTGGACACAAAGCTCGATGGTGCGTTCCACTTGCGGCTCCAGGAAAGTGCCGATTCTCAGACCAGAATTCCAAACCGATGAAGATTCCTCCCTGGGAAAAGGTGCCAGGACAGAAAGCCATTGTGCCTTTTGTAGGGGTAATGGGGCGCCATCATTGGCACCTGAGAGCCCAAGGCTGCCACCTTTTCCCTGGGCGCAAAGCTCGACGGTGTGTACCTTGTGCGGGTTTGGGGCAGTGCCATTTTTGAACCCAGATTTCCAGACGGACGAAGATTCCTCCCAGGGAAGAGGTGCCAGGGAAGAAAGCAAGTGTTATTTTTTTAGTGTTAATGGGGCCCCATCATTGGCACCTGAGATCCCAAGACTGCTACCTTTGGCCTGGGCGCAAATGTCGACGGCGCGTGCCACTTGCGGGTTCGGGGAAGTGCCATTTTTCAGCCCAGAATTCCAGACGGACGAAGATACCGCCCTGGGAAAAGGTGCCAGGTCAGAAATCAAATTCTCCTTTTCTAGGGTTAATGGTGCCCCATCATTGGCACCTGAGAGCCCAAGGTTGCCTCCTATACCCTGGGCGCAAAGCTCGACCATGCGTGCTACGTGAGGGTCCGGGAAATTGCCGTTTCTCATTCCAGAATTCGAGGCCAATGAAGATTTCTCCCAGGGAAAAGGTGCCAGGACAGGAATGGATTTCTCCTTTTCTAGGAGTAATGGGGACCCATCATTGGCACCTGAGAGCCGAAGGCTGCAACCTTTTCCCTGAGCGCAAAGCTCGACCATGCGTGCTACGTGAGGGTCCGGGAAATTGCCGTTTCTCATCCCAGAATTCGAGGCCAATGAAGATTTCTCCCAGGGAAAAGGTGCCAGGACAGAAAGCCATTGTGCCTTTTGTAAAGGTAATGGGGTCCCATCATTGGCACCTGAGAGCCCAAGACTGCCACCTTTTCCCTGGACACAAAGCTCGATGGTGCGTTCCACTTGCGGGTCCAGGAAAGTGCCGATTCTCAGACCAGAATTCCAAACCGATGAAGATTCCTCCCTGGGAAAAGGTGCCAGGACAGAAAGCCATTGTGCCTTTTGTAGGGGTAATGGGGCACCATCATTGGCACCTGAGAGCCCAAGGCTGCCACCTTTTCCCTGGGCGCAAAGCTCGACGGTGTGTACCTTGTGCGGGTTTGGGGCAGTGCCATTTTTGAACCCAGATTTCCAGACGGACGAAGATTCCTCCCAGGGAAAAGGTGCCAGGACAGAAAGCAAGTGTTATTTTTCTAGTGTTAATGGGGCCCCATCATTGGCACCTGAAATCCCAAGACTGCCACCTTTGGCCTGGGCGCAAATGTCGACGGCGCGTGCCACTTGCGGGTTCGGGGAAGTGCCATTTTTCAGCCCAGAATTCCAGACGGACGAAGACACCTCCCTGGGAAAAGGTGCCAGGTCAGAAATCAAATTCTCCTTTTCTAGGGTTAATGGTGCCCCATCATTGGCACCTGAGAGTCGAAGGCTGCCACCTTTTCCGTGGGCGCAAACATCAACGGCGCGTACCACTTTCTTGTCCGGGAAAGTGCCGTTTTTCAGC
Organism: Pithys albifrons albifrons; assembly: GCF_047495875.1. Taxonomy (NCBI): domain Eukaryota; kingdom Metazoa; phylum Chordata; class Aves; order Passeriformes; family Thamnophilidae; genus Pithys; species Pithys albifrons. The sequence continues at coordinate 13,173,165 of NC_092476.1, read as the reverse complement.
CCTCAATTCCAGACCGATGAAGATTCCTCCCTGGGAAAAGGTGCCAGGACAGAAAGCGATTGTGCCTTTTCTAGGGTTAATGGGGCTCCATCATTGGCACCTGAGAGCCAAAGGCTGCAACCTTTTCCCTGAGCGCAAAGCTCGACGGTGCGTGCCACTTGCGGGTCCAGGAATGTGCTGTTTCTCATCCCAGAATTCGAGGCCGATGAAGATTTCCCCCAGGGAAAAGGTGCCAGGACAGAAAGAAATTGTGCCTTTTTTAGGGTTAATGGGGCCCCAAAATTGACACCTGAGAGCCCAAGGCTGCCACCTTTTCCCTGGACACAAATGTCGACGGCGCGTGCCACTTGCAAGCCCGGGAATGTGCCGTTTCTCATCCCAGAATTCCAGGCCAGCGAAGATTTCTCCCAGGGAAAAAGTGCCAGGACAGAAAGCAATTGTGCCTTTTCTAGGGGCAATGGGGCCCCATCATTGGCACCTGAGAGCCCAAGGCTGTCACCTTTTCCCTGGGCGCAAAGTTCGACAGTGCGTGCCACATGCAGGTAAGGGAAAGAGCCGTTTTCAGATGAGAATTCCAGACCAATGAAGATTCCTCCCAGGAAAAAGGTGCCAGGACAGAAAGCGATTGTTCTTTTCTAGGGGTAATGGGGCCCCATCATTGGCACCTGAGAGCCCAAGGCTGCCACCTTTTGCCTGGGCACAAAGCTCGACGGTGCGTTCCACTTGCAGGTCCGGGGAAGTGCCGGTTTCAGCCCAGAATTCCAGACGGACGAAAATTCCTCCCAGGGAAAAGGTGCCAGGATAGAAAGCAATTGTTATTTATCTAGTTTTAACGGGGACCCATCATTGGCACCTGAGAGCTCAAGGCTGCCACCTTTTCCCTGGGCGCAAAGCTAGATGGTGCCTGCCACGTGCAGGTCAGAGAAAGTGCTTTGTTCAGCCCAGAATTCCAGACGGATGACGACTCCTCCCAGGGAAAAGCCTCCCAGGACAGAAAGCGATTGTTCCATTTCTAGTTTAATGGGGGCCCGTCATTGGCATCTGAGAGCCAGAGGTTGCCTCCTTTTCCCTGGGCGCAAAGCACAACAGTGCGTGCCACGTGCTGGTCCCAGAAAGTGCCACTTTACAGCCCAGAATTCCAGACCAATGAAGACTCCTCCCAGGGAAAAGGTGCCAGGACAGAAAGCCATTGTGCTTTTAGTAAAGGTAATGGGGCCCCATCATTGGCACCTGAGAGCCCAAGACTGCCACCTTTTCCCTGGACGCAAAGCTCGATGGTGCGTTCCACTTGCGTGTCCAGGAAAGTGCCAATTCTCAGCCCAGAATTCCAAACTGATGAACGTTCCTCCATGGGAAGAGGTGCCGGGTCAGAAAGCAATTGTGCCTTTTCTAGGGTTAATGGGGCCCTAAAATTGGCACCTAAGAGCTGAAGGCTGCCACCTTTTCCCTGGGCGCAAAGCTCGACGGTGCGTATCTTGTGCGGGTCTGAGGAAGTACCGATTTTCAGCCCAAAATTCCAGACGGACGAAGATTCCTCCCAGGGAAAAGCTGCCAGGACACAGAGTCATTGTGCATTTTGTAAAGGTAATGGGGCCCCATCATTGGCACCTGAGAGTTCATGGCTGCCACCTTTTCCCTGGGCGCAAAGCTCGACGGTGCTTTCCGCATCCAGTCAGGGAAAGTGCCACTTTTAAGACCAGAATTCCAGAGAAATGAAGATTCCTCTCACGGAAAAGGTGCGAGGACAAAAGCGATTGTTCCTTTTCTAGGGTTAATGGGGCCCCATCATTTGCACCTCAGAGCCCAAGCCTGCCACCTTTTCCCTGGGCGCAAATCTCAACCGTGCGTGCCAGGTGCAGGTCCGGGAAAGAGCCGTTTACAGCCCAGAATTCCAGACCGATGAAGATTCCTCCCTGGGAAAAGGTTCCAGGAAAGAAAGCAATTTCTCCTTTTCTAGGCTTAATGGGGCCCCATCATTGGCACCTGAGACCCCAAGGCCGCCACCTTTACCCTGGTCGCAAAGCTCGACGGAGCGTGCTACGTGCGGGTCTGGGAAAGTGCCTTTTTTCAGCCCAGAATTACAGACCGATGAAGATTCCTCCCAGGGATAAGGTGCCAGGACAGAAAGCGATGGTTCCTTTTCTAGGGGTAATGGGGCTCCATCATTGGCACGTGAGAGCCCAAAGCTGCCACCTTTACCCAGGTCGCAATACTCGACGGTGCATAGTTGTGCGGGTCAGGGATAGTGCCGTTTTTTCAGCCCAGAATTCCAGACGGATGAAGATTTCTCACTGGGAAAAGAAGCCAGGATAGGAAACGATTGTGCCTTTTCTAGGGTTATTGGTGCCCCATCATTGGCACCTGAGAGTCGAAGGCTGCAACCTTTTGCCTGGGCCCAAAGGCTGTCGGTGGGTGCCATTTACGGGTCCGGGCAAGTCCCATTTTGCAGACCAGACTTCCAGACGAATGAAGATTCTTCCCAGGGAAAAGGTGCCAAAATAGAGAGCCTTTGTGCCTTTTCTAGGGGCGATGGGGCCCCATCATTGGCACCTGAGAGCCCAAGGCTGCCACCTTTTCCCTTGGGCACAAATCTCGGCGGTGCGGGCCTCGTGCGTGTCAGGGAAAGTGCCGTTTTTCAGCCCAGAATACCAGAGCGATGAAGATTCCTCCCAGAGAAAAGGTGCCAGGACAGAAAGCGATTGTTCTTTTTCTAGGGGTAATGGGGCCCCATCATTGGCACCTGAGAGCCCAAGGCTGCCACCTTTTCCCTGGGCGCAAAGCTCAACGGTGCGTTCCACTTGCGGGTCCGGGGAAGTGCCGTTTTTCAGCCCAGAATTCCACACAGACGAAAATTCCTCCCAGGGAAAAGGTGCCAGGACAGAAAGCGATTGTTATTTTTCTAGTGTTTATGGGGACCCATCATTGGCACCTCAGAGCCCAAGCCTGCCACCTTTTCCCTGGGCGCAAATCTCAACCGTGCGTGCCAGGTGCAGGTCCGGGAAAGAGCCGTTTACAGCCCAGAATTCCAGACCGATGAAGATTCCTCCCTGGGAAAAGGTTCCAGGAAAGAAAGCAATTTCTCCTTTTCTAGGCTTAATGGGGCCCCATCATTGGCACCTGAGACCCCAAGGCCGCCACCTTTACCCTGGTCGCAAAGCTCGACGGAGCGTGCTACGTGCGGGTCTGGGAAAGTGCCTTTTTTCAGCCCAGAATTACAGACGGACGAAGATTCCTCCCAGGGAAAAGGTGCCAGGACAGAAAGCGATTGTTCCAGTTCTAGGGGTAATGGGGCTCCATCATTGGCACGTGAGAGCCCAAAGCTGCCACCTTTACCCAGGTCACAATACTCGACGGTGCATAGTTGTGCGGGTCAGGGATAGTGCCATTTTTTTAGCCCAGAATTCCAGACGGATGAAGATTTCTCACTGGGAAAAGAAGCCAGGATAGGAAACGATTGTGCCTTTTCTAGGGTTCTTGGTGCCCCATCATTGGCACCTGAGAGCCCAAGGCTGCCACCTTTATTCTGGTCGCAAAGCTCGACGGAGCGTGCTACGTGCGGGTCTGGGAAAGTGCCGTTTTTCAGCCCAGAATTACAGACCGATGAAGATTCCTCTCAGGGAAAAGGTGCCAGGACAGAAAGCGATTGTTCCAGTTCTAGGGGTAATGGGGCTCCATCATTGGCACGTGAGAGCCCAAAGCTGCCACCTTTACCCAGGTCACAATACTCGACGGTGCATAGTTGTGCGGGTCAGGGATAGTGCCATTTTTTCAGCCCAGAATTCCAGACCGATGAAGATTCCTCCCAGGGAAAAGGTGCCAGGACACAAAGCCATTGTGTATTTTGTAAAGGTAATGGGGCCCCATCATTGGCACCTGAGAGTCCAAGGCTGCCACCTATTCCGTGGTCGCAAAGCTCGATGGTGCGTATTTGTGCGGGTCCAGGAAAGTGCCGATTTTCATCCCAGAATTCCAATCAGATGAAGATTCCTCCCAGGGAAAAGGTGCTAGGAGAGAAAGCGTTTGTGCGTTTTCTAATAATAATGGGGACCCATCATTGGCACCTGAGAGCCCAAGGCTGCCACCTTTTCCCTGGGCTCAATGCTCAATGGAGCGTGCCAACTGCGAGTCCAGGAAAGTGCTGTTTTTCAGCCGAGATTTCCAGACGGATGAAGATTACTCCCATGGAAAAGGTGCCAGGACAGAAAGCGATTTTTACATTTCTTGGGGTAATGGGGCCCCATCATTGGCACCTTAGAGTCCAAGGCCCCCATTTTTTCCCTGGGCGTAAAGCCGGACGGTGCATGACACATGCTCTTTTTTAAGCCCAGAATTCCAGACAGACGATGATTCCTCCCTTGGAAAAGGTGCCAGGACAGAAAGGGATTGTTCCATTTCTTGGGTTAATACGGCCCCATCATTGACTCCTGAGAGCCCAAGGCTGCCACCTTTTCCCTGGGCTCAAAGTTCAACGGAGCGTGCCAAGTACGGGTCTGGATAGTGCCGTTTTTCAGCCCAGAATTCCAGACAGACAAAGATTCCTCCCAGGGAAAATGTGCCAGGACAGAAAGCGATTATGCGTTTCCTAGGGGTAATGGGGCCCCATCATTGCCACCTGATAGCCCAAGGCTGCCACCTTTTCCCTGGGCTCAACGCTCGATGGAGTGTGCCAGCGGCGGGTAAGGGTACATGCTGTTTTTCAACCCAGATTTCCAGAATGAGGAAGATTCCTCATATGGAAAATGTTCCAGGACAGAAAGCGATTGTTCCAGTTCTAGGGTAAATGCGGCCCTCTCATTGCCACATGACAGCCCAAGGCTGTCACCTTTTCCCTGGGCTCAAAGCTCAAAGAGTGTGCCAGGTGGGGGTCCGGGAAAGTGCTGTTTCTCAGCCCAGAATTCCAGATGGACGAGGATTACTGCTAGGGAAAAAAGTGCCAGGACAGAAAGCGATTGTTCCTTTTCTAGGGTTTATGGGGCCCCATCATTGGCACTTGAGAGCCAATGCTGCCACCTTTTCCCTCGGTGAGCACCCCAACGGTCCCTGTCACATGCGGGTTTTTCAATCCAGAAAATTGAACATTCCTCCCTTGGAAATCGTGCCAGGACAGAAAGCGATTCTTCCTTTTCTAGGGTTAATGTGGACCTATCTTAGGCACCTGAGAGCCCAAGGCTCCCACCTTTTCCCTGGTCTCAAAGCTCGACAGTGCGGGCGAGGTGCGGGTCTGGGAAAGTTCCAGTTTTCAGCCCAGAATTGCAGAGGGCCCAAGATTCCTCCCAGGGAAAAGGTGCTAGGACAGAAAGGGATTGTGCCTTTTCTAGGACTAATGGGGCCCCATCATTGCCACCTCAGAGCCTAAGGCTGCCACCTTTTCCCTGGGCTCAAAGCTCGACGGAGCGTGCCAAGTGCGGGTGAGGGAAAGTGCCGTGTTTCAGCCCAGAATTCCAGATGGACCATGATTCCTCCCAGGGAAAAGGTGCCCGGACAGAAAGCTATTGTGCCTTTCTTAGAGGTAATGGTGCCCCATCATTGGCAGCTGAGAGCCCAAGCCTGCCACCTTTTCCCTGGGCTCAAAGCTCCACAGAGTGTGCCAGGTGCTGGTCAGGGTACCCCTTTTTTCAGCCCAGATTTCCAGAATTCCAGAAGATTCGTCCCAGGGAAAATGTGTCAGGATAGAAAGCGATTGTTCCAGTTCTAGGGTAAATGCGGCCCCCTCATTGGCACCTCACAGCCCAAGGCTGTCACCTTTTCCCTGGGCTCAAAGCCCAACGGTGCGTGCCACATGATGGTTTTTCAGCCCAGAATTCCAGACGGATGATGATTCCTCCCAGGGAAAAGGTGCCAGGACAGAAAGGGATTGCTCCTTTTCTAGGGTTAATGCGGCCCCATCTTTGGGATCTGAGAGCCCAAGGCTGCCACCTTTTCCCTGGGCTCAAAGATCGACTGAGGGTGCCAAGTGCGGGTCCGGGAAAGTGCCGTTTCTCAGCCCAGAATTCCAGATGGACGAAGATTCCTCCCAGGGAATAGGTGCTAGCAGAGAAAGCGATTGTGCCTCTTCTAGGGGTAATGCAGCCCCATCATTGGCACCTGAGAGCGCAAGGCTGCCATCTTTTCCCTGGCCTCAAAGCACGACGGAGGGTGCCAAGTGCGGGCCCGGGAAAGTGCGGTTTTTCAGACAAGAATTCCAGACGGATGAAGATTCCTCCTATAGAAACGGTGCCAGGACAGAAAGCAATTGTTCCTTTTCTAGGGTTAATGGGCCCCCATCACTGACACCTGAGAGCCCAAGGCTGCCACCTTTTCCCTGGGCGCACACCCCAAAGGTCCATGTCGCATGCGGGTTTTTCAGCCCAGAATTCCAGACGGATGAAGATTCCTTCCTGGGAAATCGTGCCAGGACAGAAAGAGATTGTTATTTTTCTAGGGTTAATGCGGACCCATCTTAGGCACCTGACAGCCCAAGGCTGCCACCTTTTCCCTGGTCAGCAGGAATGTGGCACGCTCCCTCGAGGTTTGCGCTCAGGGAAAAGGTTGCAGCCTTCGGCTCTCAGGTGCCAATGATGGGTCCCCATTACTCTTAGAAAAGGAGAAATCAATCCCTGTCCTTGCACCTTTTCCCTGGGAGAAATCTTCATCGGTCTGGAATTCTGGAATGAGAAACGGCAATTTCCCGGACCCTCACGTAGCACGCATGGTCGAGCTTTGCGCCCAGGGTATAGGAGGCAACCTTGGGCTCTCAGGTGCCAATGATGGGGCCCGATTAACCCTAGAAATGGAACAATCGCTTTCTGTCCTGGGAGCCTTTTCCCTGTAAGGAGTCTTCATCCGTCTGGAATTCAGGGCTGAAAAACGGCACTTTCCCAGACAAGAAAGTGGTACGCGCCGTTGATGTTTGCGCCCACGGAAAAGGTGGCAGCCTGGAACTCTCAGGTGCCAATGATGGGGCACCACTGACCCTAGAAAAGGACAGTTCGAATTCTGACCTGGCACCTTTTCCCTGGGAGGTATCCTCATCGGTCTGGAATCCTGGAATGAGAAATGGCAATTTCCCGGACCCTCGCGTAGCATACACCTTCGAGCTTTGCGCCCAGGTCAAAGGAGGGAAACTTGGGCTCTCAGGTGCCAATGACAGGGCCCGATTTTGCCTGAAAATGGAACAATCGCTTTCTGTAGGGGAGGAATCTTCATCCGTCAAGAATTCTGGCCTAAAATATGGCACTTTCCCAGACAAGAAAGTGGCACGCACCCTCGACATTTGCGCCCAGGCAAAAGGTGGCAGCCTTGGGCTCTCAGGTGCCAATGATGGGGCCCCGTTACGCTAGAAAAATAACACTTTCTGTCCTGGCACCTTTACCCAGGGAGGAATCTTTGTCCGTCTAGAAAACAATCTTCGTCCGGGTTCAAAAATGGCACTGCCCCAAACCTGCACAAGGTACACACATTTGAGCTTTGCGTTGAGGGAAAAGGTGGCAGACTTGGGCTCTCAGGTGCCAATGATGGTGCCCCATTACCCCTAGAAAAGACACAATGGCTTTCTGTCCTGACACCTTTTCCCAGGGAGGAATCTTCATCGGTTTGGAATTCTGGTCTGAGAATCGGCACTTTCCTGGACCCGCAAGTGGAACGCACCATCGAGCTTTGCGTCCAGGGAAAAGGTGGCAGTCATGGGCTCTCAGGTGCCAATGATGAGGCCCCATTACCTTTACAAAAAGCACAATGGCCTTGTCTCCTGGCACCTTTTCCCTTGGAGGAGTCTTCATTGGTCTGGAATTCTGGGCTGTAAAATGGCACTTTCTGGGACCAGCACGTGGCACGCACTGTCGTGCTTTGCGCCCAGTGAAAAGGAGGACACCTCTAGCTCTCAGATGCCAATGACGGGCCCCCATTGAGACTAGAAATGGAACAATCGCTTTCTGTCCTTGGAGCCTTTTCCCTGGGAGGAGTCGTCATCCGTCTGGAATTCTGGGCTGAACAAAGCACTTTCTCTGACCTGCACGTGGCAGGCACCATCTAGCTTTGCACCCAGGGAAAAGGTGTCAGCCTTGGGCTCTCAGGTGCCAATGATGGGTCCCTGTTAACACTAGATAGATAACATTCGCTATTCTGTCCTGGCACCTTTTCCCTGGGAGGAATTTTCGTCCGTCTGGAATTCTGGGCTGAAAAACGGCACTTCCCCGGACCCGCAAGTGGAACGCACCGTCGAGCTTTGCGCCCAAGCAAAAGGTGGTAGCCTTGGGCTCTCAGGTGCCAATGATGGTGCCCCATTACCCCTAGAAAAAGAACAATCACTTTCTGTCCTGGCACCTTTTCCCTGGGAGTAATCTTCATCGCTCTGGAATTCTGGGCTGAAAACAGCTCTTTCCCTTACCCGCATGTGGCATGCACAGTCAAGCTTTGCGCCCAGGGAAAAGGTGGCAGCCCGGGGCTCTCAGCTGCCAATTTTTGGGCCCCATTAACCCTAGAAAAGGCACAATCGCTTTCTGTCCTGGCACCTTTTCCCAGGGAGAAATCTTCGCTGGCCTGGAATTCTGGGATGAGAAACGGCACATTCCCGGACTTGCAAGTGGCACGCGCCGTCGACATTTGCGCCCAGGGAAAAGGTGGCAGCCTTGGGCTCTCAGGTGCCAAAGATGGGGCCCCATTACCCCAAGAAAAGGCACAATGGCTTTCTGTCCTGACACCTTTCCCCAGAGAGGAATCGACTTCTGTCTGGAATTCTGGGCTGAAAAACGGCCCTTTCCCGGACCCGCACAGGGTATGCACCGTCGAGCTTTGCAGCCAGGGAAAAGGTGGCAGCCTTGGGCTCTCAGGTGCCAATGATGGGGCCCAATTAGCATTACAAAATACACAATGGCTTTGTCTCCTGGTACCTTTTCCCTCTGAGGAATCTTCATAGGTCTGGAATTCTGGAATGAGAAACGGCAATTTCCCAGACCCTCACGTAGCACGCATGGTCGAGCTTTGCGCCCAGGGTATAGGAGGCAACCTTGGGCTCTCAGGTGCCAATGATGGGGCCCGATTAACCCTAGAAATGGAACAATCGCTTTCTGTTCTGGGAGCCTTTTCCCTGTGAGGAGTCTTCATCCGTCTGGAATTCAGGGCTGAAAAACGCCACTTTCCCGGACCCGCACAGGGTATGCGCCGTCGAGCTTTGCACCCAGGGAAAAGGTGGCAGCCTTGAGTATTCAGGTGGCAATGATGGGGCGCCATTACCATTACAAAATACACAATGGCTTTCTGTCCTGGCACGTTTCCCAGGGAGGAATCTTCATAGGTCTGGAATTCTGGGCTGAAAAATGGCACTTTCCCCGGCCTGCACGTGGAACGCTCCGTCGAGCTTTGCGCCCAGGGAAAAGGTGGCAGCCTTGGCCTCTCAGGTGTCAGTTTAGGGACCCCATTAACCCTAGAAAAGGCACAATCGCTTTCTGTCCTGGCACTTTTTCCCTGGGAGAAATCTTCATCGGCCTCGAATTCTGGGATGAGAAACATCACATTCCTGGACCCACAAGTGGCACGCACCATCGAGCTTTGCGCTCAGGGAAAAGGTTGCAGCCTTCGGCTCTCAGGTGCCAATGGTGGGTCCCCATCACTCCTAGAAAAGGAGAAATCGATTCCTGTCCTGGCACCTTTTCCTAGGGAGGAATCTTCATCGGTCTGGAAATCTGGAATGAGAAACGGCAATTTCCCGGACCCTCACGTAGCACGCATGGTCGAGCTTTGCGCCCAGGGTATAGGAGGCAACCTTGGGCTCTCAGGTGCCAATGATGGGGCTTGATTAACCCTAGAAATGGAACAATCGCTTTCTGTCCTGGGTGCCTTTTCCCTGTGAGGAGTCTTCATCCGTCTGGAATTCAGGGCTGAAAAATGCCACTTTCCCGGACCCGCACAAAGTATGCACCGTCGAGCTTTGCGCCCAGGGAAAAGGTGGCAGCCCTGGGCTCTCAGCTGCCAATTTTGGGGCCCCATTGACCCTAGAAAAGGCACAATCGTGTTCTGTCCTGGCACCTTGTCCCAGGGACAAATCTTTGCTGGCCTGGAATTCTGGGCTGATAAATTGTATTTCCCCGGACCCGCAAGTGGCACGCGCCGTTGAGCTTTGCGCCCAGGGAAAAGGTGGCAGCCTTGGGCTCTCAGGTGCCAATGATGGCGTCCCATTAAGCCTAGAAAAGGAGAAATCGATTCCTGTCCTGGCACCTTTTTCCCTGTGAGGAATCTTCATCGGTCTGGAATTCTGGAATGAGAAACGGGAATTTCTGGGACCAGCATGTGGCACGCACTGTCGAGCTTTGCGCCCAGAGAAAAGGAGGCAACCTCTGGCTCTCAGATGCCAATGACGGGCCCCCATTAGGACTAGAAATGGAACAATCGCTTTCTGTCCTGGGAGACTTTTCCCTGGGAGGAGTCGTCATTTGTCTGGAATTCTGGGCTGAACAAAGCACATTCTCTGACCTGCACGTGGCAGTCACCATCTAGCTTTGCGCCCAGGGAAAAGGTGGCAGCCTTGGGCTCTCAGGTGCCAGTGATGGGTGCCCGTTAACACTAGATAAATAACAATCGCTTTCTGTCCTGGCACCTTTTCCCTGGGAGGAATTTTCGTCCGTCTGGAATTCTGGGCTGAAAAACGGCACTTCCCCGGACCCGCAAGTGGAACGCCCCGTCGAGCTTTGTGCCCAGGCAAAAGGTGGCAGCCTTGGGCTCTCAGGTGCCCATGATGGGGCCCCATTACCCCTAGAAAAAGAACAATCACTTTCTGTCCTGGCACCTTTTCCCAGGGAGGAATCTTCATCGCTCTGGAATTCTGGGCTGAAAAGGGCTCTTTCCCTTACCCGCATGTGGCACGCACCGTCGAGCTTTGCGCCCAGGGAAAAGGTGGCAGCCTTGGGCTCTCAGGTGCCAAAGATGGGGCCCCATTGACCCTAGAAAAGGCACAATGGCTTTCTGTCCTGACACCTTTTCCCAGAGAGAAATCGACTTCCGTCTGGAATTCTGGACTGAAAAACGGCCCTTTCCCGGACCCGCATAGGGTATGCACCGTCGAGCTTTGCATCCAGGGAAAAGGTGGTAGCCTTGGGCTCTCAGGTGCCAATGATGGGGCCCAATTAGCATTACAAAATACACAATGGCTTTGTCTCCTGGTACCTTTTCCCTCTGAGGAATCTTCATCGGTCTGGAATTCTGGGCGGAAAAATGGCACTTTCCCGGACCCTCACGTAGCACGCATGGTCGAGCTTTGCGCCCAGGCAAAAGGTGGCAGCCTTGGGCTCTCAGGTGTCATCTTTGGGGCCCCATTAACCCTAGAAAAGGCACAATCGCTTTCTGTCCTGGCACCTTTTCCCTGAGAGAAATCGTCATCGGCCTCGAATTCTGAGATGAGAAACAGCACATTCCTGGACCTGCAAGTGGCACGCACCGTCGAGCTTTGCGCTCAGGGAAAAGGTGGCAGCCTTGGGCTCTCAGGTGCCAGTGATCGTCCCCATTACTCCTGGAAAAGGAGAAATCGATTCCTGTCCTGGCACCTTTTCCCAGGGATGAATCTTCATCGGTCTGGAAATCTGGAATGAGAAACGGCAATTTCCTGGACCCTCATGTAGCACGCATGGTCGAGCCTTGCACCCAGGCAAAAGGTTGCAGCCTTGGGCTCTCAGGTGCCAATGATGGGGCCCGATTAACCGTAGAAATGGAACAATCGCTTTCGGTCCTGGCACCTTTTCCCTGGGAGGAATCTTCATCGTTCTGGAATTCTGGGCTGAAAACGGCTTTTTCCCTTACCCGCAAGTGGAACGCACCGTCGAGCTTTGCGCCCAGGCAAAAGTTGGCAGCCCTTGGGGGCTCAGCTGCCAATTTTTGGGGCCCCATTGACCCTAGTAAAGGCACAATCGCTTTCTGACCTGGCACCTTTTCCCAGGAAGAAATCTTCACTGGCCTGGAATTCTGGAATGAGAAACGGCGCATTCCTGGACTTGCAAGTGGCACTCGCCGTCGACATTTGCGCCCAAGGGAAAAGGTGGCAGCCTTGGGCTCTCAGGTGCCAAAGATGGGGCCCCATTACCCCTAGAAAAGGCACAATGGCTTTCTGTCCTGACACCTTTTCCCAGGGAGGAATCGACTTCCGTCTGGAATTCCGGGCTGAAAAAAGGCCCTTTCCCGGACTCGCACAGGGTATGCACCGTCGAGCTTTACACCCAGTGAAAAGGTGGTAGCCTTGGGCTCTCAGGTGCCAATGATGGGGCCCAATTAGCATTACAAAATACACAATGGCTTTGTCTCCTGGTACCTTTTCCCTCTGAGGAATCTTCATCGGTCTGGAATTCTGGAATGAGAAAGGGCAATTTCCTGGACCCTCACGTAGCACGCATGGTCGAGCTTTGCACCCAGGGTATAGGAGGCAGCCTTGGGCTCTCAGGTGCCAATGATGGGGCCCGATTAACCCTAGAAATGGAACAATCGCTTTCTGTCCTGGGAGCCTATTCCCTGTGAGGAGTCTTCATCCGTCTGGAATTCTGGGCTGAAAAACGGCACTTCCCCGGACCTGCAAGTGGAACGCACCATCGAGCTTTGCGCCCAGGCAAAAAGTGACAGCCTTGGGTTCTCAGGTGCAAATGATGGGGCCCCATTACCCCTAGAAAAAGAACAATCGCTTTCTGTCCTGGCACCTTTCCCTGGGAGGAATCTTCATTGGTCTGGAATTCTGGGCTGAAAACGCCTCTTTCCCTTATCCGCATGTGGCACGCACCGTCGAGCTTTGCGCCCAGAGAAAAGGAGGCAACCTCTGGCTCTCAGATGCCAATGACGGGCCCCCTTTAAGACTAGAAATGGAACAATCGCTTTCTGTCCTGGGAGCCTTTTCCCGGGGAGGAGTCATCATCCGTCTGGAATTCTGGGCTGAACAAAGCACTTTCTCTGACCTGCACGTGGCAGGCACCATCTAGCTTTGCACCCAGGGAAAAGGTGGCAGCCTTGGGCCCTCAGGTGCCAGTGATGGGTGCCCGTTAACACTAGATAAATAACAATCGCTTTCTGTCCTGGCACCTTTTCCCTGGGAGGAATTTTCATCCGTCTGGAATTCTGGGCTGAAAAACGGCACTTCCCCGGATCCGCAAGTGGAACGCACCGTCGAGCTTTGCGCCCAGGGAAAAGGTGGCAGCCTTGGGCTCTCAGGTGCCAAAGATGGGGCCCCATTGACCCTAGAAAAGGCACAATGGCTTTCTGTCCTGACACCTTTTCCCAGAGAGGAATCGACTTTTCTCTGGAATTCTGGGCTGAAAAATGGCCCTTTCCCGGACCCGCACAAAGTATGCACCGTCGAGCTTTGCACCCAGGGAAAAGGTGGTAGCCTTGGGCTCTCAGGTGCCAATGATGGGGCCCAATTAGCATTACAAAATACACAATGGCTTTGTCTCCTGGTACCTTTTCCCTCTGAGGAATCTTCATAGGTCTGGAATTCTGGGCTGAAAAATGGCACTTTCCCCGACCCGCACGTAGCACCCGTGGTCGAGCTTTGCGCCCAGGGAAAAGGTGGCAGCCTTGGGCTCTCAGGTGTCATCTTTGGGGCCCCATTAACCCTAGAAAAGGCACAATCGCTTTCTGTCCTGGCACCTTTTCCCTGGGAGAAATCTTCATCGGCCTCGAATTCTGGGATGAGAAACTGCACATTTCTGGACCCGCAAGTGGCACGCACCGTCGAGCTTTGCGCTCAGGGAAAAGGTTGCAGCCTTCGGCTCTCAGGTGCCAATGATGGGTCCCCATTACTCCTAGAAAAGGAGAAATCGATTCCTGTCCTGGCACCTTTTCCCAGGGATGAATCTTCATCGGTCTGGAATTCTGGAATGAGAAACGGCAATTTCCCGGATCCTCATGTAGTACTCATGGTCGAGCTTTGCACCCAGGGTATAGGAGGCAAACTTGGGCTCTCAGGTGCCAATGATGGGGCCCCATTACCCCTAGAAAAAGAACAATCGCTTTCTGTCCTGGCACCTTTTCCCTGGGAGGAATCTTCATTGGTCTGGAATTCTAGGCTGAAAATGGCTCTTTCCCTTACCCGCACGTGGCACGCACCGTCGAGCTTTGCTCCCAGGGAAAAGGTGGCAGCCCTGGGCTCTCAGCTGCCAAATTTGGGGCCCCATTAACCCTAGAAAAGGCACAATTGCTTTCTGTCCTGGCACCTTTTCCCAGGGAGAAATCTTCGCTGGCCTGGAATTCTGGGATGAGAAACGACACATTCCCGGACTTGCAAGTGGCACGCGCCGTTGAGCTTTGCGCCCAGGGAAAAGGTGGCAGCCTTGGGCTCTCAGGTGCCAAAGATGTGGCCCCATTACCCCTAGAAAAGGCACAATGGCTTTCTGTCCTGACACCTTTTCCCAGAGAGGAATCGACTTCCGTCTGGAATTCTGGGCTGAAAAACAGCCCTTTCCCGGACCCGCACAGGGTATGCACCGTCGAGCTTTGCAGCCAGGGAAAAGGTGGCAGCCTTGGGCTCTCAGGTGCCAATGATGGTGTCCAATTAGCATTACAAAATACACAATGGCTTTGTCTCCTCGTACCTTTTCCCTCTGAGGAATCTTCATAGGTCTGGAATTCTGGGCTGAAAAATGGCACTTTCCCGGACCCGCACGTGGAACGCTCCGTCGAGATTTGCGCCCAGGGAAAAGGTGGCAGCCTTGGGCTCTCAGGTGTCAATTTTGGGGCCCCATTAACCCTAGAAAAGGTACAATCGCTTTCTGTCCTGGCACCTTTTCCCTGGGAGAAATCTTCAGCGGCCTCGAATTCTGGGATGAGAAACAGCACATTCCTGGACCCGCAAGTGGAACGCACCGTCGAGCTTTGCGCTAGGGAAAAGGTTGCAGCCTTCGGCTCTCAGGTGCCAATGATGGGTCCCCATTACTCCTAGTAAAGGAGAAATCGATTCCTGTCCTGGCAGCTTTTCCCAGGGAGGAATCTTCATCGGTCTGGAATTCTGGAATGAGAAACGGCAATTTCCCGGACCCTCACGTAGCACGCATGGTCGAGCTTTGCACCCAGGGTATAGGAGGCAACCTTGGGCTCTCAGGTGCCAATGATGGGGCGCGATTAACCCTAGAAATGGAACAATCGCTTTCTGTCCTGGGAGCCTCTTCCCTGTGAGGAGTCTTCATCCGTCTGGAATTCAGTACTGAAAAACGGCACTTTCCCGGACAAGAAAGTGGTACGCGCCGTTGATGTTTGCGCCCAGGGAAAAGGTGGCAGCCTTGAACTCTCAGGTGCCAATGATGGGGCACCATTGACCCTAGAAAAGGACAATTCGATTTCTAACCTGGCACCTTTTCCCTGGGAGGTGTCTTCGTCCGTCTGGAATTCTGGGCTGAAAAATGGCACTTTCCCGGACCTGCAAGTGGCACACGCTGTCGATATTTGCGCCCAGGCAAAAGGTGGCAGCCTTGGGCTCTCAGGTGCCAATGATGGGGCCCCGTTAACACTAGAAAAATAACACTTGCTTTCTGTCCTGTCACCTTTTCCCAGGGAGGAATCTTCGTCCGTCTGGAAATCTGGGTTCAAAAATGGCACTGCCCCAAACCCGCACAAGGTACACACCGTCGAGCTCTGCTCCCAGGGAAAAGGGGGCAACCTTGGGCTCTCAGGTGCCAATGATGGTGCCCCATTACCCCTACAAAAGGCACAATGGTTTTCTGTCCTGGCACCTTTTCCCAGGGAGGAATTTTCATCGGTTTGGAATTCTGGACTGAGAATCGGCACTTTCCTCGACCCGCAAGTGGAACGCACCATCGAGCTTTGCGTCCAGGGAAAAGGTGGCAGTCTTAGGCTCTCAGGTGCATGTGATGGGGCCCCATTACCTTTACAAAAAGCACAATGGCTTTCTGTCCTGGCACCTTTTCCCTGGGAGGAGTCTTCATTGGTCTGGAATTCTGGGCTGTAAAATGGCACTTTCTGGGACCAGCACGTGGCACGCACTGTCGTGCTTTGCGCCCAGGGAAAAGGAGGCAACCTCTGGCTCTCAGATGCCAATGACGGGCCCCCATTAACACTAGAAATGGAACAATTGCTTTCTGTCCTGGGAGCCTTTTCCCTGGGAGGAATCTTCATCCGTCTGGAATCCTGGGCTGAACAAAGCACTTTCTCTGACCTGCACGTGGCAGGCACCATCTAGCTTTGCGCCCAGGGAAAAGGTGGCAGCCTTGGGCTCTCAGGTGCCAATGATGGGGCCCCGTTAACACTAGATAAATAACAATCGCTTTCTGTCCTGGCACCTTTTCTCAGGGAGGAATCCTTTTCTGTCTGGAAATCTGGGTTCAAAAATGGCACTGCCCCAAACTCGCACAAGGTACACACCGTCGAGCTTTGTGCCCAGGCAAAAGGGGGCAGCCTTGGGCTCTCAGGTGCCAATGATGGTGCCCCATTACCCCTACAAAAGGCACAATGGCTTTCTGTCCTGACACCTTTTCCCAGGGAGGAATCTTCATCGGTTTGGAATTCTGGTCTGAGAATCGGCACTTTCCTGGACCCGCAAGTGGAACGCACCATCGAGCTTTGCACCCAGGGAAAAGGTGGCAGTCTTGGGCTCTCAGGTGCCAATGATGGGGCCCCATTACCTTTACAAAAAGCACAATGGCTTTCTGTCCTGGCACCTTTTCCCTGGGAGGAGTCTTCATTGGTCTGGAATTCTGGGCTGTAAAATGGCACTTTCTGGGAGCAGCACGTGGCACGCACTGTCGTGCTTTGTGCCCAGGGAAAAGGAGGCAACCTCTGGCTCTCAGATGCCAATGACGGGCCCCCATTAACACTAGAAATGGAACAATCGCTTTCTGTCCTGGGAGCCTTTTCCCTGGGAGGAATCTTCATCCGTCTGGAATTCTGGGCTGAACAAAGCACTTTCTCTGACCTGCACGTGGCAGGCACCATCTAGCTTTGCGCCCAGGGAAAAGGTGGCAACCTTGGGCTCTCAGGTGCAAAAGATGAGGTCCCATTACCCCTAGAAAAGGCACAATGGCTTTCTGTCCTGACACCTTTTCCCAGAGAGGAATCGACTTCTGTCTGGAATTCTGGGCTGAAAAACGACCCTTTCCCGGACCCGCACAGGGTATGCACCGTAAGCTTTGCAGCCAGGGAAAAGGTGGCAGCCTTGGGCTCTCAGGTGCCAATGATGGGGCCCAATTAGCATTACAAAATACACAATGGCTTTGTCTCCTGGTACCTTTTCCCTCTGAGGAATCTTCATCGGTCTGGAATTCTGGGCTGAAAAATGGCACTTTCCCGGACCCGCACGTGGAACCCTCCGTCGAGCTTTGCGCCCAGGGAAAAGGTGGCAGACTTGGGCTCTCAGGTGTCAATTTTGGGGCCCCATTAACCCTAGAAAAGGCACAATCGCTTTCTGTCCTGGCACCTTTTCCCTGGGAGAAATCTTCATCGGCTTCGAATTCTGGGATGAGAAACAGCACATTCCTGGACCCGCAAGTGGCACGCACCATCGAGCTTTGCGCTCAGGGAAAAGGTTGCAGCCTTCGGCTCTCAGGTGTCAATGATGGGTCCCCATTACTCCTAGAAAAGGAGAAATCGATTCCTGTCCTGGCACCTTTTCCCAGGGAGGAATCTTCATCGGTCTGGAATTCTGGAATGAGAAACGGCAATTTCCCGGACCCTCACGTAGCACGCATGGTCGAGCTTTGCACCCAGGGTATAGGAGGCAACCTTGGGCTCTCAGGTGCCAATGATGGGGCGCGATTAACCCTAGAAATGGAACAATCGCTTTCTGTCCTGGGAGCCTCTTCCCTGTGAGGAGTCTTCATCCGTCTGGAATTCAGTACTGAAAAACGGCACTTTCCCGGACAAGAAAGTGGTACGCGCCGTTGATGTTTGCGCCCAGGGAAAAGGTGGCAGCCTTGAACTCTCAGGTGCCAATGATGGGGCACCATTGACCCTAGAAAAGGACAATTCGATTTCTAACCTGGCACCTTTTTCCTGGGAGGTGTCTTCGTCCGTCTGGAATTCTGGGCTGAAAAATGGCACTTTCCCGGACAAGAAAGTGGTACGCGCCGTCGACATTTGCGCCCAGGCAAAAGGTGGCAGCCTTGGGCTCTCAGGTGCCAATGATGGGGCCCCGTTAACACTAGAAAAATAACACTTGCTTTCTGTCCTGGCACCTTTTCCCAGGGAGGAATCTTCGTTCGTCTGGAAATCTGGGTTCAAAAGTGGCACTGCCCCAAACCCGCACAAGGTACACACCGTCGAGCTTTGCACCCAGGGAAAAGGGGGCAGCCTTGGGCTCTCAGCTGTCAATGATGGTGCCCCATTACCCCTACAAAAGGCACAATGGTTTTCTGTCCTAGCACCTTTTCCCAGGGAGGAATCTTCATCGGTTTGGAATTCTGGTCTGAGAATCGGCACTTTCCTGGAGCCGCAAGTGGAACGCACCATCGAGCTTTGCGTCCAGGAAAAAGGTGGCAGTCTTGGGCTCTCAGGTGCCAATGATGGGGCCCCATTACCTTTACAAAAAGCACAATGGCTTTCTGTCCTGGCACCTTTTCCCTGGGAGGAGTCTTCATTGGTCTGGAATTCTGGGCTGTAAAATGGCACTTTCTGGGAGCAGCACGTGGCACGCACTGTCGTGCTTTGCACCCAGGGAAAAGGAGGCAACCTCTGGCTCTCAGATGCCAATGACGGGCCCCCATTAACACTAGAAATGGAACAATCGCTTTCTGTCCTGGGAGCCCTATTTCTGACTGTAGCCCTGGCCCTTACTGTAGGCCTGGCCATCACCTTGGCTCTACTTTTGGCCCTTGCTCTGGCCCTCACCCTCGCCGTGGCCCTGGCCCTAGATCTAGCCTTGGCCTGAGCCATAGCCCTGGTCCTGCCCCTAGCTCTCATCCTGGTGAGGTTCAGGATCTGTTTCAGTGTCAGGTCCTGGGCCATGGCCAGGGCGAGGACCAGGGCTAGGATGAGAGTCAGAGCCAGTGCCAGGGTCAGGGCCTGAAAGAAATCTCAACGGCTAGAGCCAGGGCCAAAGCCAGGGGTGGGGTCACAGTGAGGGCCAAGGCTAAGGTGGGTGTCAGAGTCAGGGCCTGGGGCAGGGCAAGAGTGAGAGTCAGGGTCAGGGCCCAGGTGACGGCTGGGGCCAGGGCAAGGAGAAGCGCAAAGGCCAGAGGCAGGGTAACGGCCACGGCCAGAGCAAGGGCGAGGGCCAAGACCAGACCCAGGACCAGGCTCCAGGCCAGAGTCTGGGCGACAGTCAGGGGTCCAGGGGTGCTAGAACTGTAAAAGATAGTTCAGGTGGATCCAGAGAGGTCCAAGAGAATCCAGGGAGAGGCTAAAAGGATGCAGAAAAGTCCAAAAGGGTACCTAACCCTAAGCCTAACCCTAATGCTGCTAGAACCCTTCACCTATGCATAAGCCTAAGCGTAACCCTAAGCCTAACCCTAAACCAAGCCCTAACCCTAACCCTAACTCTAACCCCTAAACCTAACCCTGATTATATCCCTAACCGTAATCCTGTCCTTAACCCTATCCCTAAACCTAAACCCTAACCTCAACCCCAACCCTAACCCTAACCCTTACCCTAACCCTAACCCTAACCCTTACCCTAACTCTAACCCTTACCCTAACCCTAACCTTTAGCCTAAACCTAAGATTAAGATGAAGCCTAAGCTTAAGCCTGACTCCAACCCTTACCATAACCCAAAGCCTATCCCTGGCCGTAGCCCTAGCTCTAACCCTGGCCTTGGCCCTCACCCAGGCACTTCTTTTGGCCCTTACTCTGGTCCTCACCCTCGCCGTGGCCCTGGCCCCAGCTCTAGCCTTGGCCTGAGCCCTAGCCCTGGTCCTGGCCTTAGCCCTCATCCTGGCTAGGGTCAGCACCTGGGCCAGGTCCAGGTCCTGGACCATGGCCAGGGCGAGGGCCAGGGCTAAGGTGAGAGTCAGAGCCAGGGCCATAGTCAGGCCCTAAAAGAAAGCTAAATGGCTAGAGCCAGGGCGACAGGCAGAGACAGGGTCAGAGCAAGGGACAAGTCTAAGGTGGGTGTCAGGGTCAGGGCCTGGGCCAGGACCACGGTCCCGTCTCAGATCAGGGAGAGGGTCAGGGCCCGAGCCAGAAGCAATTCCATGGCAAGGGCTAGGGCTAGGACAAGGACTAGGGCCATGGCCAGGGCCAGGCTGACAGCCAATGACAGGGCCAGGGCAACGGTAAGAGTGACAGCCAGGGTCAGGACCAGGGTGAAGGCTGGGGTCAGGGAAGTGCAAAGGCCAGAGGCAGGGTAACGGAGAGGGCCTAAGCAAGAGCAAGGGTGAGGGCCAAGGCCATGGCCAAAGTCAGGGTCCAGGCCAGGGCCTGGGCGACAATCAGGGGTCCAGGGGGGCCTAGAAGTGTCCAAGATGGATCAGGGTGATCCAGAGAGGTCCAAGAGAATCCAGAGAGATCCAAATAGGATGCAGAAAAGTCCAAAAGGGTACCTAACCCTAAGCCTAACCCTAATGCTGCTAGAACCCTTCACCTATGCATAAGCCTAAGTGTAGCCCTAAGCCTAACCCTAAACCAAGCCCTAACCCTAACCCTAACCCTAACCCTAACCTGCAGCCTCCTCCTCCTCTAGATTAATTGTGTTCCCCCTCGAGTCCAGCAAAGAATGGAGCTTTTCCTTTCCTCTCCTTTTGTTATTGATGTACTTATAGAAGCACTTCTGGTTGTCCCTAACAGAAGTAGCCAAATTGATTTCAAATTGCACTTTTGTCTCTCTAATTTTCTTCCTATAAACCTATATAAGTCGCTAAACTCCTCCTGAGTAACCAGCCCTTTCTTCAACAGTTAGTAAGCTCTTCTTTTTTACTTGGTTTCCTTCAGAATCTCTCTGTTCAACCAAGTTGGTCATCTTCCCCGCTGGCTTGACTTTCAGCGCACTGGGACAGCCTGTTCCTGTGAACTCAAGATTTCCTTTTTGAAGTAGGTCCATCCCTCCTGTACCCCCTTATTTTCAAATGTTATTTCCCAGGGTGTGCTCTGAACCAGTCTTCTGAATAGGCTCAAATCTGCCCTCCAGATGTCCAGCATAGTTTTATTGATGGCCCTCCTCATATCCCAAAGTACTGAGAACCCTATTATTTCATGTTCACTGTGCCCCAGACAGCCTCCAAGTACAACATCTCCCACCAGCCCCTCTCTGTTTGTAAACAGCAAATCTAGTGGGGCCCCACCCCTGGTAGCTTCATTTACTGCTGAAGCAGAAAATTATCCTCTATACACTCCAGGAATCTTCTTGACTGCCTCTTCTCTGCTGTGTTGAGCTCCGAGCAGATATCTGGCAGGTTAAAGTCATCTACAAGAACAAGGGCAGCCAATCTTGAGTCATCTGCCAGCTGCTTTTAGAATAGTTCATTCCCTTCATCATCCTGGTTGGGTGGCCTATAACAGGCTCCCACCAGGATGTCAGCCTTGTTGGCCTTCCCACTGAAGAATTTGTGAAGCCATTTCAGGCTGAGTTGTTACAGTCTTTGTAAAGTGGTGAGCTAGAAAAACCCATTCCCACAAAGAAAAACAACAATTATTATTAAACAGTGGATCCAAAAGTACAAAAGCCTGAGCAAGTCCCATCAAGACAATTAAAACTGCTGACTCATATACACTCATATACAAAGTGGAGATTGCCTTGCAGAGAGTTCAGATTCTCTTCCACAGAGCACAGAGAAGCAATAGCCTCTTGTGTTAATTGTCAAGGAGAAGGTAGTTCTGGGTCTCATTTTAGCAGGTGAAACAAAAGGTATAGCTTTTCTGTAGCGATACCTAACACGGGTTGGAGCCAATTAATCGCTCCTAATAATTTTTGCAGGTCATTAAGAGTCTGCATGGAGGTTTCTAGAGAAATACATTGTGGCTGGATTGTTGTTTGTGTTATTTACCATCCTAAATAGTGCCAAGAGGCATCCTGTTGAATTTTCTCTGGGGCTATTTTTAGGTCATAGGTGGTGACTACTCTAATTGTAGCCTTGGGCACCTGTTGTGTGAGATCCTTTGTAGCTGTGCAGATCAGAATGTCATCCGTATAACAGTAAATGTAGGCTTCTGGATATTGTAGGCACACAGGTGAAAATGCTGTAGCTGTAAACAGCTGGCATAGAGTCAGACTGTTTCTCATTCCTTGGGTAACACTTTCCAGTGATAACAAGTGTGTGGTTCACTGGCATTAAGCGATGGCACAGAAAATGCAAACTGTTTTGCAACATCAGGATGTAAGGGGATGGTGAAAAAAAAGTCTTTCAAATTAGTAATGATTAAAGGCCAGTCTTGGGATAGCATTGATGGAGAGAGGAGATCTGGTTGGAGTGCTCCCATAGGTTCACTAACATCATGAATATGCCTTAAATCATGTAATAAATTCCATTTATTGCTTTTTTCCTGGATCACAAAAACAGGAGAGTTCCAGGTACTGATTGTAGGGCATATATGCCCTGCATCGAGTGGTTCTTTAACATGCATTTGCAGTTGGTGCAGCTTCTCCTTTGGGAGGGGCCACTGTTCCAGCCAGACAGGCTCCTCTGTTCACTGAGTCAGAGTGAAGACTAGCTGCTGCTCAGTGGCCACCATGATAAATTTGTGCTGAGACCAATCCCTCTGTCCTAGGGCATCTTGGCCCCAAAAGGTGAGAGATAGATTAAAAATGTGTGGTCTTACTGCCACAGAGTGACCTTTAAGTACCAGTAATTAAAATGGGATGTAAGCTTTGCCCTGGCACCATTACACCACCAACTCCTTTGACAGCTTTATTTGGTTCAATAAGTGACAAGGACGGGGGTCACAGATGAACAGAAATTATGGTTACATCAGGTCCGCTGTCTGCTAAGACATTAATGTGGATTGTCCCCTTTTCAACAGTATTCTACAGCTCACAATATAAGGTTGGCATTTGTGTAGAGACTGTGCCCAAGAGATAACGGTGTCCCCGGGTACCAGGATATTTCCTGTTGATCCAAACCCTTGGTCTCCTATTGTTTGATTACTGGCTCCTGGAGGGTGAGCCTGAATCAAAATTAACTGCTCAATATGGTGAGGAGGCATAGGAGACCAATCAATCATTTTTACTTCTCCTGTACCGTCAGAGTCAATAATTACTGGTAGCAAAAAAATATCTATGCAAGTTACTGATGACCAGCCAATTAACAAGGCACTGTAATCATTCCCTAGAGGACCTGGATCCCTGTTGGAATTGATTGCACATTAGAGTCACACAGTATTACTGTGAGTATGGTGGCCAAGTCCACCCTGGTGCTGCCTGAGGTGAGTGCCCCTAAGGAGCTGGCTGATACGGGTGGCTGGGCTGGAATTTGGGAGCATTTACTGGCGTCGCACAGAGCCCCTACATGCTCATCATTAGGTTTCCTGACTGCTTTCCACCCTTTCCTCATGGAGAAAGTGGTTGATCTTCCCATGTGAATTTCGAGTGCCACTGCTTGGCATAATAAGGACTTTTGTGGCAGTGTGGGCATAAGCCAGGCTTTCAGGGAGGATTTTTCCTCGGACACTGCTTTCAAAAATGTCCAGGCTGGCCACAGTCATAGCACAGCTGAAATGGAGAAGCTTCTTTTAAGGCAGCAAATGCTTCAGCTAAAGAAGGAGTGTTTTAATACTGTGAACCCACATTCTCACAGGCTCTGACCATTTCTGTAATCATGGGATTTTGCAGGGTTCTTAATATTTTTTGGCAATCTGCATTTGCCTTCTCTATTGACAGTTGTTTAAACAATATCTCTTGTGCTGGACCGTTATCCACCTGCTTATCTATTGCATCTTTTAATCGATTAGTGAATTGTATAAATGCCTCTATTGGGCCTTGTTGAATTGTAGGAAATGACTGGGGAGCACTTCCTACACTAGGAACTTTTTTAAGGGCTTGAAGAGCTAAGTCTTTTCCCTGGTTTAAAATATGAATTGGTACTGGGAGTTGTGCTGCCGGAGTGGCAAATGGCCCTTCTCCTAGGAGCATGTCTACTGTGTTCAGGGGAGCAAGACATTTTGCGACAGATTTTATTGCCCAGTCTTTCCACTCAATATTAACTATGGTAAGATGCATTGCAGTGAGAATCTCTTTTGCAATAATTTTACAATTGTGAGTGTCCAAGGTAAATGAGGAAAATACAGTCTCCAACAGTCCCATAGTAAACAGAGCTCCCAATCCAAAGTCAGTAACGGATTTTCACAACTCTTTCAGGATTTGATACAGTATAAGATTCAGTGGCGCACTCTGTTAAGTTCAAACATCGCAGGAAAGGTTTGCAGCCTTCTGCTTCGTTCATCTATTATTAGTGTCAGGGGAATACAAATCAGGCTCTTTTCCAGAGACAAAGGAATCGGGATTCCAAGGATTTTTATCGGGGTTCTGAGCTGTAAGGGCTTTGGGACCGTCTGGCAAGCGCGGAGATGCGGGGCTGGTGCCATCTTGATACTCTGCTTTCCTGAGCTGTGATGTGGGGAGTGGCAGTTTCCCTGCCATACTCTGCCATGGAAATCCTGAGTCGTTGCATCAATGGGTTTAGAAGGCAGCAATCTTTTGGGAATATGTGCTTTGAAGGTTTCAAATACTGCCATTCAGTGGCACTGTGCCCAAGACAGCTCCGACCACCATATCACCCAGCAGCCACAGAATGGTTTGCGACCTTAAAGGGCATCTCATTCCAAACCTCTGCCATGGGTTCCACTAGACCAGATTGCTCAAAGCCCCATCTAAACTGGCCTTGAACAACTTCCAGGGATTGGACAGTTAGAAATTTTTTTAGCAACCTGTGCGAGGACCTCACCACCCTCACCATAAAGAATTTCTTCCTACTATCTCATCTAGCCCTTCCCTCTATCAATGTGAAGCCATTTCCTATTGTCCTATCACTCCAGGCCCTTGTAAATAGTCTCCATCTTTCTTGTTGTCTCCCTTCAGGCACTGGAACACCAGAGTGAGGTCACCCGAATGTCTCTCTTTTCCATGCTGAACAATCTGAACTCTTTCAGCCTTTCCTCATGGCAGAGCTGCTCCATCCCTCCGATCATCTTGGTGATCTCCTCTGGACTCGCTCCAACAGATCCATGTCCTTCCTGTGCTGGGACCCCAGAGCTGGAGGCAGCTCTACAGGGGGTGGCAGCATCAAATCATGTGTTCCAGTAAGAACATTGTGGAACCTCATGGAACCAAGGGGCCATTGTGACATGACCGAACACCCTGGAACAAAAGAAGCCCTGAGATATTTCATAACATTGTGGAATCAAGGTGCCATTGTCACATTTCAGAGACTTGCGGAGCCCAACGTACCCTGGGATACTGCGGAACCTCAAGAACCAACTTGCCCATTTGACACAATGCAAGATACCATGAAATCAAGGGGCCTTCACGATTCTTTGCAACTTCATAGACTCAAAGTGGCCCAATGTGACACTGCAGAGACTCATCAAACCCAATCAAACTTGAGACATTTCCGAACTTCATGGAATCAAGGAACCATTGTGACACTAAAGGGCCGCATGAAAGTAAAGGAACCTTGACACATTTCAAAACCTCATGGAATCAAGGGTCCATGCTGAGACTGCGGAACCTCCAGGAATCCAGAGGCCCTTTTGACACTGCAGGGCCTCATGGAACTGAAGAAAAACAGGGCACAGTGGAACCTTATGGAATGAAGGGGCCATTGTGACACTGCAGGACCTCATAGAGCCAAAGGCACTCTGAGACACTGCGGAACAGCATGGAGAGAAGGGGCCACCATGACATGTGAGGCCTCATGGAACCAAACAAACCCTGAGACACTTTGGAACCTCATGTGTACTGGGTCTGTCTGAGATGGAGTTCGTTTTCCCCCAACAGCCCTCCCTCCCAGTGCTGTGCTTTGCATTGGGAGCTGGGAAGATGTTGAGAACACACCAGTGTTTTGGCTACTGCTGAGCAGGGCTGGCACAGCATCAGCACTGCAACATTTGTTCTCCAGTCCAGGGCAAGATCCTGGGAATGGACACAGCCAGGCCAGCTGACTCAGACTGACCAAAGGGATATTCCAGAAGTTGTAATGTCAGCTCAGATATAAAGGCTGAAGAAAGGGGGAAGGAGGGTAGGAATTCATGATTTGCAATGTTTGCCTGCTGAGCAGCCACTCCATGTGCTGAAGCCCAGCTTCTCAGGACGTGGTCAGACATCACTGCTGTTGGAAAGTAGAGAAAAAACCCTGTTATTTTCCACTTCTCTTGTGTCTGCAAATTTTGGCCTTTGCTTTAGTAAAGTGCCTTATTCAACCTACGCGTTTGTTTTCCATCTTGTTCTCTATCTGTTTTGGTTTAGCTTGGGTGCCCAATTTCCTGTCAGAGCCCACCCCCACCAAGGGAAAGGAACTTTGAAATGGCAATGTTTTTATATTTACAGAGAAGAAAAGAGAATGTAAAACAGAATATAACACATATATACAAATGTGAAAAGAAATAATAAAACTTTCACCAAGTCACCCAACCTAGTAACACAGATTTCAACCACCCAAACCCCCAGAGAACCTCCCAAAAACTCTTCCAGAGAAACCTTCCCAGCAAGAGAGGAGAGAAATTAACATGAAAATGTTCACCTCCCTAGATAACAGAGCAGGGATTGTGGCAAGGCCTAATCTCAGTAGAGGCAGGGCAGTGCATCGTCTCAGATCCAAGGCGAAGAGCAAAAAGAGACAGAAGCTCTACCTCCCTCTCTTTTTATATATCTTGATGTTTCTTGATGATGTCAGATGATATGCAATACCTCTCTGATTGCTTAAGTCAGGTGATGCTTGTCCCTTCTAAATATGTCACATCCTTGGGGCCTGCTGAATTGAGGCATAGATGAAACTAAAGCTAAAACTAACACACCCTGCCCATCTGGGAGGGGCAGTGATAAAGCACTTTTGTGGGAAAAAAATCCCATGGAAAAAATTTGGAAGGCAGACTTCAAAAGAAGGTAGAGCAAAAAGTTTCTTTTCTGTAATTACAAAGTGCCTCACTCGGTTGTAGCTGTGGAGCACTCATGGCAAGGCGGGGGTGCTACCTTTATCCCCTGGTGTCTGTGCTCCCTCCCGCCTCTTCATGGCTCGTCCTCTTCTTTCTTTGTTTGGCTCATTGCCTAGGGATTGGACATTGCTCTTCTGCCTCTTCGCTTCCTGATTGGAAGTCTTTACTTGGGCAATTAATTGCTGCAACATTCCTTCTGATTGGTGGTTCACATTACCCTATCAGCTCTGGCCCCCTGTCACAGTGACTCTGGCAACAACCTCTGACTGGACCGGCCACCTTACAGACTTCCTGCCTTTTTCACCAGTCTATCAAACCCATCTCCTATGGAAACCCCAGGATAATATACCCCCCTCCCCACAGAAACGCTTTGACACCTCTATTTGAGTAGCAAGGCCATAATTATAATCATTCCAACTGTGTTTAAGTGGTTAAACCTCCATGAACACTGAATCTCCAAGCCTCTTTCTCTACCTCAATACCAGTCAACCTATCCATTGCTTGAAACAAACCCACAGAAATTTCTCACACCTTGGTGGTCCCCTGGGGACTAGCCAAGGTCAAGCCATCACAGCCTTTCTCGCACCCAACTGGGGTGAGACAAAGGCAGTTATATATATACAAATATACGTAAATTTCATTCTGCAGTAATAGTAACTATTGAATATCAAATCTGTGTGGGGCATGGAGTTTGCAACTGCACTACTCATCCCTTTATTTGGCTGAGTTTGGGAACACACTAATATAAACAAGAGTTCCGCGCTTTGTCCTTACACGGCCTTGTCATGCTGGGGAAGCATCATCTGGGGACAATGAGGGAATACACCTTCCCCTCTCTGCTCAGCATGGATATGCATGGCTTTATAATGAGGTCTCCCATGCTCATTGCTCATCAGTATGTAAGCTGTTTAATATTGGTACTATTACTAAATAATACTTTCAGCACTCTGTGGAGTTCATGGAATCTCGTGTTCTCCTCGTGTGAGTGAAAACCACCTTTAGCTGAGGAGATACTGAAATGTGCTCTGAGGTGTCCAGTGCCCGGGTAGCAGGGTGTGTGGAATGATTTGGGAAGGTTCCTAGGGCGGTTATCATCACCCATAACCTGGGACTTCACACTCAAACAGGTAATCAAGCCTGAAAAACTGACCTATCACCTGATGGAAGGTTCCTTGCCTACGCCAGAGTAAACCGGATCTACTCATCTGCACGGAGGCCTGGCCTGTGCCTATCAAGCCACAGTTCAGTACCCTCAGAGGGTAGAGTTCAGAAAATTGAAAGAGAAATTAGGAAAGAAGGAGAAATCTGCAGTCTCTGGAGATGGCTCTTCTCAAGAGTGAAGGCAAGACATCCATTTAAGGGATATCTTGTGAACTCCCCAGCAAAGTGGAGCATGGCAGATGAAGTTGTCCAGTATCTGACAGAATTAGCAGTGCTGGAAATTGTTTAGAGTAATCTAAGAAGTCATAATGTCCCTAAAGATCCAAAGGATGACCCTTGCACAACGGCCACGTGGAGGAAGGTGATTCAAAGTGCGCCTGCATCATATTCCAACAGCCTGGCAGAATTGTATTCCCCCAGATGAATCCACTGGCTGCAGAGGTGGCATCCTCCTGGCTCTGAAACACAAAGGAAACTTTGAGCACTTCCTCATCCCCATGGGCCAGCAGCTCAGCTCTCAGGGGCAGCCCAGGAGATCAGTCCTCTCCTGCTCCAGCCAGAAGGAAAGGAAGCTCCAAGCACAGGCCACCTGGTGAACTCTGGTTCTTTCTGTGTGACCAGGGGCAGACATGAGGAAGTGGGATGGTGAACCCACCTTTGAGCTGGGAGCCCATGGATGTGAAATGAGAGGGAAGAGAGATGTTACGAAGGGATCACTCAAGAAGGATGTCCATGTAGTTACTGGAGAGACACAAAAAGACAATCAGGGATCTCCCAGGCATTAAAGGACAAAAATCACCTCCTTTGATCCTGGTGAGGGGACTTCTGGTCTGGCATCACAAAAGTCAGACAGTGAATACTCTGGCCAGGAACAGGAATAGAGGGTCCCTGACTCTTGTCAGAAGGAGGAAAGGTTTGACTGGGCGTACTGGACTGTGTGGATTCAATGGCCTGGCCAGCAGATCCACAGAGATGTAAAGCTTTAGTAGATACTGGTGCACAGTGTGCACCGATGGCAGCAAGGCACACAGGAGTGCAGAACCCCTCTTGATCTCTGGAGTGACAAGGGGATGACAGGAGTTGTCTGTACTAGAGCTTGAGGTGACTTTAGTAAGGGACAAGTGGGAAAAGCTTCACATTGAGACCGGTCCAGACTGGCCTTGATTTCTGGACACCCTGCTCAAGGTGCCCCAGGACAATCACCACAGAGAAGCCCCTCAAAATGACCATTCCCAGCACTAGTTTGCCACCCATCTCTGAGAGGTAGTTTGTTCCTTCACAGAGGGATCTCAAGTGACTGGGCCAGAAGTGTAAGAGATCCCAAGTCCTTATCCCCTTGGGCACAGCATCATCTCTGCCACCAAGTGCTGTGAGCAGACCTGTTGTGCTGAAGCTCTGGGGCCTCATGGCCTCCCGGCACAGACCCAGGAGGGCTGGGCACTGTCATCCCTTGTCCTGCCCTCAGCATCACCCCCCATGCCAGTGTGCCCAGCAGAGCCCTGAGCAAGGCGTGAGGGACAGGATATGACTTCCCCAGGCTGGGGGTCAGGGCTTGGCCTTTCTGCTGCCTCCAGCCAAGCCAGGCTTTGCTCAGAACCTGAGCTGCTGCCCAGAGCCTTTGCCCCTCTGCAATCATGGCCTCCGAGGAGCTGCTGGGACGAGTCCCTGGGGAGGCTCTGCCAGGAATGGCCCTTGGTCTCTCCTTATAGCTTCAAGGGCTTGCCAGTTTTTAAAAGTATTTTGTGTTTTGCTTTTGCCTTGGAGTCTGTGAGAGGTTTGAGCAATCAAGGCCTCCAATTACCTGCTCTAACAAGTCGTCTGAGATTCTTGGTCAGTAACAACACTCAGTGGCATTCATTAATGCTTCAAGGTACTCAAAATTTATTGAGGTACTTCTTTCTGACACTGAGTCTCTGAAAGGTTTGTTAAATCAGAGTCTACAATGATCTGCTTTAAATAGTCCCTTGATAGGCTTTGTCAGTGGTGACACTCCATGAGGCTCATTAATGCTTCAAGGTACTCAAGAGTTTTTTAAGGTACTTTGGTTTTTAATTTCCATGCTCTGTTTATGAGAGCTATGGGTTCATCTAGGTGAGCCTAAATTTGGGTTTTTTGAAGTTCAGACCAGGCCTGGATCTGTCAGCTGATTTGAGCTGGGCTGAGCTAACAGCTGACTTCTTCTAGCCAATAGTGTTTTATTCCATACCATATTATGAGATCATTTTCCAGTGAAGTAGAAGTCAGTATGGGAGTGGTTTAGTCAGTGGCCTTACAGCATTCTTCCTGGGAGGACACACACTGTGCCGTCCCAGGATAGATGGGGAGGACCAGGCCCAGCACTGGCCCAGCAGTTGTTTTGGGAAGTAAAATGTTTGTTGTTGGTTCTTATCTTTCTGCTTGGGTCTGGCTCTTAGGGGACTGATTCTTTTAGGATAATTTGGGGTTAGATGGTGAGATTTGTGTGTGTGCTGAGAGGTGAGAGATTGCTCCTTGCTCTTTCTAACTTGTGTGAGTGTGTATTTGTACTTTCTTTTAATGTTCTCTTTTTTCTGTAAAATATATGTGGTTTTAGCATAAACATGGGTTGAAGGTTTTTTCCTTCCCCTCTCTTTTCCTCCCTTTCCTCGGTCTTGGGAGAGAGGCTCTGACCCTGTACTTGGAGGGCTGGCATTTTTCCAGTTCAAACCATGACAATGAGAGGTCCAATCATGGCCTCCAGTTGTCTCCTCCGTTGAATCCATGAAGACTCTATATTGGGAATGCCCCCTGGTTGGACTTAATAATTCTTTGGGGTACTTTGGTATTTTCCCCTGACTTTGATTTATGGAAGGGTTTGTATAATCTGCTCTCAGTACCTGAGGTTCAGGGGTCAGCACCAAATGCACCGTGGGGCTCATTAAGATAAAGCAAGTCCTAACAAACCATGTCCTTCCTGGATTTTCCTTTAGCCTTGTAGAGTCAATTAGGAAGTTTTCTAAATATGGTTAAATATTTCAAAGAGCTTATAATGAATATGTATTCCTATTTTAAAAGGTTTAGTTTATTACTTTTCTCTTTCAAGAAGAAGTGGTTGCAGCATTATCTGGTTGATACTGATCCAGTGTCTCTTAAAGATATCTGGAGTGGTTGGAGGAGCTTTCCCTTGAGGTCTCACCCTATGTGGAAAACGTTGCCCCTCATTCCCTAACCCCACATGTCTCTTCTCAGTCACCTGGGACATGCTTTGCTCAGAGAACTGTCTGCACACAGGCAACGAGGGTTTTTGTTTCTGTTTTTGCAGAAATCTAAAACTCATAAATTTCACCACTGAAAACAAACACACTGCTCAACTCTGTGCCAAGTCCAAGCTGCCACCAATGAGGTTCACCCCACCCAAGAGGTTACCATGCAAGAAATGCTTTAGACACATAGGATGTTATACAATAAACACAAATAGTAGGCTGAAGGCAGAATTAGAGCAACTAGTGAAGGACAGACAAGCTTTTAATTCAATGGAGCTCAAAGCACTAAGTGGGTTGTTGAGAGGTGTCTGAGTGATCAAAGAGTGAAGGGAGATGAAATGCAGAGGGCACTGGCAAATGCTTCTGTGCAGATAGGTTTCTGGGAAGGTTACTTTGTATCTGCACTTGGCCAGGTTTGATGATGGATTACCATCTCAACCTTCACTAAGGCCAGTTGAAAAGGCCTGTTGCCCTGGACACTACACTGACACTCATTGCTGTGTTTGGGTGCCATGGCAACCATGCTAAATTCAAATTTCCATGGAAACCATCGTAAGGACCCATTTCTACAGTTGTGTTCCATGGCAACTTTCATGGAAAGGGTTGGATGTCATGACAATCATCAGGAAAACACAATTCCAATGACTGTTGCCATGTACAATGGCACTGACACATTGCCATGATCAGGTGCCATGGTAACAAGCAAAATAGGAATTGTTAGAATTGGTTGCCAGGACAACTTGCACCAAGCCCCTTTGCTATGACTGGGTGCCATGACAACCATTTTAATGTCCCATTTCTAGGTGTTTGTTACCACAGCAACAATTGTAAGGACCAATTCTTAGCTTGCTGCCATAGCAACCAACACGTGGATCAGTTGCGATGGCTGATTGCCATGGAAACCTACACAAGGGCTTGTTGCTAGGACCTGGTGTCATTGCAAAGAGACACAGGGGAATTGTTGCTATGGGCTTGTGCCACGTCAAACCCCCTTCTCAGGTGCCTCACCACAACCACCCCCGTCCCATTAGGTACGGCAAGAGAACCTTACACTAATCAGAAATACAAGGTATTTATGACTAAAGCCACTCAAGCTCCACCTAAAACATAAAAAATAGTATAAAAGTAAACTGGGGGTAGAGGGGAAATTGGAGAAGACTCCACTGAAACTGCTGGGGTCAACAGAGAGAATGAGCCCATCTTATCCCCCCACCAGGGATGCCTTGGATAAGAACTGTGCTCCACACATGTTAACCATTTCTTTTAGGGCTAAGTTTGTGTCTGTGCGTGGCCTACAGTATAACTAGTGGATTGCTTGCAATAGATCTTGTGCTCACTTGATTCATAAAACAGTAATTGCTTTGAAATATGTTTTTGCAGCACACTGTCACCCATGACCAGGAACCTTCTTAACCTGTCACAATCTGTATTAATAAAGAGGGTTATTCCATGAACTGTAGAAGTGAGTCCATTCAGTTCCCGGCAACAGAGAACACCTTGACAAGGTTGAGTCCTCCCTGACAAGGGTGGTCGAATCACCCTCTGATCTTGTGACTCTGTTGGTGAAGGGTCTCATGAGACACTGACATGTTGTTGAACACCAAGGTCTTGACTTTTCTGGAGGCACCAGCAGGCATAAATCTAAATTTCCCCTTTCGTGTGACAGGAAGGCTTGATCTAAAAGGAAGGGTTGGAAAGCAAAGAGCAGGAATGTCACTGCAGGATAGTTCCAGCCCTTTGGAACCAAAAATCACAGAAATGGTGCAGTGAGTCAGGGCCAGAAAAAGGGTCTGGGACAAGAAGCAAATGATGTGGTAGATGACAGAACTCCCTCGAGCCAGGGTGCAGCTCTGCTGGAGACAACCTTTCCAGTCCACGAGTCTTGCAGAGAGTAGGGCTGGCAAACAGCACAGTGCGGGTCATGGGATGTGGCCATCAGCAGAAAACACCCTGTACGTGCCAAAGGTGCAGGAAATGGCAGTGACAGTGCTGGGAGCAGAGACTGTGCTGTCCCCAGTCAGAGGACAATCAGGAATTGCAGGAATTGTAAGAGTATTTCAAGTTTTCCTCCAGCAGACTCACAATGAGGCTGTTCCCCACCATAGTCATGAGTCAGGTCATGAGAGAGAGGAAGAGATTTTCTTAATCCTGGTGACATTCCCCTTTCCCATTAAGGGAGATTCCACTGGTGATATCTGATTCTTCTAGTCCCCTTTTCTCCATGGAAAATTTTAGGTCTTCCTGTCTCCTGTTTGGACACCTATGCTATGACTGAGAGCTTTTGTTTCTCAGTGAGGTGCTTAAAGCAATTGCAGAGGCAGCTCAGAGGGGTGACCCATGGAGGTGTGTGTGCCTCTGGCTGCATCCCACTGCCTAGGTGTGCTGTGTGCTTTCTAGAAGCTCCCGCTCCCAGATGCTGGATGCATCTCAGCCCTGCAGGGTGTCACCCTGCTCTGCACCTGTCTGAGATGCACTCCATGAGGAATCAGGATGAGCACAGGAACTTGAGTTCAAGGCAGCACATCCCAGAGCTGCATTCAGGTGGTTTTTAAAGGAACATTCCTCTAAAAATGAGGGACATTTAGGCACTGGCTGTCTCACAGGCCTTCACGGAAATGCCAGGAAGAGCTGATGGTGTTTGGGATCACTGGATTCCTCTCACACATACACATGATGTCCATGGTTACATCTCACCCATACAATAGAAATATGGACTTCCTCTTAGGCACAACCAACCTCTCCAAGTTGGGATTGGTGACCTGTGCTAGAAATGGGGGTTGTTATTGGCTAAGTAGGCACCTTCCCTTTGATATCCTACACAGAGAGGCCCAGAGAAGACTCTGCTCTGTTGGTTCTTTAAGGTTTTCCTAGGAGGCAAAAAAATCTGAAGGGCAAAGAAAGGGCTATTCAATCCAGCCTGCTCACAAACACACACAAATTTCACTATTGTTCTCACTTGTGGGTCACTTTCTTTTCCATGTTCTTGACAGCAACTCTAGAAGATCTCAGCCCTTATACACTGCCCCCAGAAGATCCCCTGGTGTCATGTAGATGCTGTAAAGGGGGTCAGTTCTGTTCTAGAAGTTCCCAGTGCCTGTCCCTGCCTGTGACCACAGGCCTTCCACCACACAGGACTGAGTGTTCCTAGTCAGGGCCCTCAGGCTTTACACCAACAGGAAGGTTCAGAAGAAGAGTGTGGAAGTAGAAAAAGCAGCTCTAGAAAGAAAAAGCTCTGGTGTTCCCTGGCTGTGCTGTTGTGCTGCAAATCTTTTCCCTATCATCTTTAAGGTCTCAGAGGAAGGATCTTCGCAATAGAAGTCACTAGAAAGTTCTTTATTTTATTTATATACACAGAGAGAACAGAACCTCCTTTACAGAGTCTGTGGGTCTCACCAATTGCAATTGATGCATAACTGGAATAAAAATAACATGAAGATAATAAAAACACAATGTGGAGAGTACAAAGTCGAAGAAAGCAAAGAAAAACTCAAGTCCTCACCCAATACAGAAAAAAAACGCAGAAGACAGGCTTGACCTGCAATGATTTCCATTCTGAGTGCGATGTGTAAGACAACAGGCAGTTTGTTGCTTCTGGAAAGCATGGAGTCATCATTTTCTTCAGGACATCCTTGATCTTCTGGTTCCTCAGGCTGTAGATGAGGGGTGCACTCCTGGAGGAACCACCAAGTATAAAACTGACAGTGCCAGATCCAGGGAAGGGGAGGAGATGGAGGGGGGCTTCAGGTAGGCATAAACAGCAGTGCTGGTAAACAGGGAGACCACGGCCAGGTGAGGGAGGCACATGGAAAAGGCTTTGTGCTGTCCCTGCTCCGAGGGGATCCTCAGCACAGCCCTGAAGATCTGCACACAGGAGAAAAAAATGAAAACAAAACAGCCAAATCCTAAAAAGACATTAACCACAATAAACCCAAATTCTGTGAAGTTGAAGTTTGAGCAGGAGATCTCGAGGATCTGGGGAATTTCACAGAAGAACTGGCCCAGGGCATTGCCCTGGCACAGGGGCAGGGAAAATGTATTGGCTGTGTGAAGCAGAGCATTGAGAAACCCACTGGCCAAGGCAGCTGCTGCCATGTGGGCACAAGCTCTGCTGCCCAGGAGGGTCCCGTAGTGCAGGGGTTTGCAGATGGCAACGTAGCGGTCGTAGCACATGATGGTGAGGAGGAAATACTCTGCTGAAATGAAAAATGCAAACAGAAAGACCTGATAGCACATCCTGCATAGGAATGTCCCTGGTGTCCCAGAGGAAGTTGGCCATGGCTTTGGGGGCAGTGGTGCAGATGGAACCCAGGTCTGTGAGGGACAGGTTGAGCAGGAACAAGTGCTTGGGGATGTGCAGGTGGTGGTCAGAGGCTACGGTGCTGCTGATGAGGCCATTGCCCAGGAGGCACGCACGGTCGAACTTTGCGCCCAGGGAAAGGGTGGCAGCCTTGGAACATTTGGGCACAGGGTGTCCACAAGGTGGGTTCCCGCGGGACGACATTTGGGGCATCGGGAGTCCCCAAGGGGGTTTCCCGAGGGATGACATTTCAGGCACCTGGGGTCCCTAAGAGGAGTTCCCGAGGGACGAAATTTCGGGCACCTGGGGTCCCCAAGGGGGTCTCTGGGGGGTCTCTGGGGGGTCTCTGGGGGACTCTGGGGGTCTCTGAGGTGTCTCTGCGGGGTCTTTGGGGGTCTCTCAGGGGTCTCTGGGGGGCCTCTGGAGGGTCTCTAGGGGTCTCTGGTGGGTCTCTGGTGGTCTCTCAGGGGTCGCTGGGGGGTCTCTGGTGGTCTCTGGGGGGTCTCTGAGGGTCTCACAAGGGTCTCTGGGCTGTCTCTAGGGATCTCTGGGGGGTCTCTAGGGGTCTCTCAGCGGTCGTTGCGGGGTCTCTCAGTGGTCTCTGGGGGCCTCTGGGCGTCTCTGCGGGTCTCTGGAGGGTCTCTCAGGGGTACCTGGGGGGTCTCTGTGGGATCTCTCAGGGGTCTCTGGGGGTCTCTGGGGGGCCTGTCAGGGGTCTCTGGGTGGTCTCTGGCGGTCTCTGGAGGGTCTCTGGGGGGTCTCTGGGGGGTCTCTGGGGGTCTCTCAGCGGTCTCTCGGGGGTTTCTGAGGGTCTCTCAGAGGTCTCTGGGGGGTCTCTGGGGGTCTCTTAGGGGTCTCTGGGGGCCTGTGGGGTGTTTCTCAGGGGACTCAGGCGGTCTCTGTGCGTCTCTGGGGTGTCCCTAAAAGTCTCTGGGTGTCTCTGGGGCATCTCTCCGGGGTCTCTGGGGGGATTCTGTGGGGCTTCTCAGAGGTCTCTGGGGGTCTCTGGAGGTCTCTGGGGGATCTATGGGGGTCTCTGAGGGATCCCTGGGGTGTCCCTGTGTGGTCTCTAGAGGTCCCTGAGGGGGTCTTTGGGGATCTCTAGAGGTCTCTGGAGGATCTATGGGGGTCTCTGGGGGTTCCCTGGGGGGTCTCTGGGGGTCTCTGGGAGTCTCTGGGGTGTCTGAGGGTCCCTGGGGGATCTCTGGGGGGTCTCTGGGAGTCTTGGGGGGTGTCTGGGAGTTTCTGGGGGATCCCAGGGGATCCCCAGGAGGGTTCTTGGGGGGTCACACGGGGGTCTGTGGGGATTTGTGGGGGTCTCTGGGGGTGTCTCTGGGGGGGCTCTCAGGGGTCTCTGGGGGGTCTCTGGGGGTCTCTCAGGGGTCTCTCAAGCGTCTCTGGGGGTCTCTGGGGGTCTCTCAGGGGTCTCTCGGGGGTTTCTGTGGGTCTCTCAGGGGTCTCTGTGGGGTGTCTGGGGGTCTCTTGGAGTCTCTCCGGTGTCTCTGGGGGACCTGTGGGGGACCTCTGGGGGTCTCTCAGGGGTCTTTGGGGGGTCTCTCAGGGGTCGCTCAGGGGTCTCTGGGGGTCTTTGGAGGGTCTCTCAGGAGTCTCTGGGGGGTCTCTGGGGCTCTCTCTGGGGGGTCTCTGGGGGTCTCTCATGGGTCTCTGGGGGTCTCTGGGGTCTCTGGAGGGTCTCTCACAGGTCTCTGTGGTCTCTGTGGGCTCTCTGGGGGTCTCTCAGTGGTCTCTTGGAGTATCTGAGGTGTCCATTAAAGTCTCAGGGGGTCTCTGGGGGGTCTCTGAAGGTCTCTGGGAGTCTCTCAGGGGGCCTCTCGGAGTCTCTCGGGGGTCTCTGTGGGTCTCTGGTGGTCTCTGGGGGCCTCTGGGGGGTCTCTGGGGGTCTCTGACAGGTCTCTGTGGGTCTATTGGGGGTCTCTCAGAGGTCTCTGGCGGTCTCAGGGGATCTCTCAGGGGTTTCTGGGCTGTCTCTAAAGGTCTCTGGGGGGTCGCTGAGTGTCTATCAGATGTCTCTGGGGGGTCTCTGGGAGGTCTCTGGGGGTCTCTGGGAGTCTCTGGAGGGTCTCTCAGGGGTCTCTGGGAGGGTCTCCGGGGGTCTCTCAGGGGGCTTTGGGGGGTCTCTGGGGGTCTCTCAGGGGTCTCTTGAAGTCTCTGGGGGGTCCCTGAAGATCTCTGGGGGTCTCTGCGGGTCTCTGTGGGTCTCTGGAGTGTCTCTCAGGGGTCTCTGGGGGGTCTCTGGGGGTCTCTGGGAGGTCTCTGGGTTCTCTTGGAGGGTCTCTCAGGGGTCTCTAGGGGTCTGTCAGGGGTCTCTGGGGGTGTCTCAGGGGTCTCTGGAGGGTCTCTGGGGGGTCTCTGGGAGTTCTCTGGGTGGTCTCTGGGGGCCTATCAGGGGTCTCTGGGGGTCTCTAGGGGTCTCTCATGGGTCTCTGGGGATCTACGGGGGTCTCTGGGAGGTCTCTCGGTGTTTCTCCGGGGTCTCTTGGAGTCTCTGGGGTGTCCCTGAAGGTCTCTGGGGGTCTCTCAGGGGTCTTTGGGGGGTCTCTCAGGCGTCTCTGTGGGGTGTCTGGCTGTGTCTCAGAGGTCTCTGGGGGGTCTCTGGGGGTCTCTCAGGGGTCTCTCAGAGGTCTCTGGGGGTCTCTGAGGTGTTTCTCAGGGGTCTCTGGCGGCCTCTGGAGGTATCTGGGGGTTTCTGGGTGCCTCTGGGAGATCTCTGGGGGTCTCTGGAGGTCTCTCAGGGGTCTCTGGGCTGTCTCTTGTGGTCTCTGGTAGGTCTCTCAGAGGTCTCTCGGGGTCTCTTAGGGGTCTCTTTGAGTCTTTGGGGGGGTCCCTGAAGGTCTCTGGGGATCTCTGCGGGTCTCTGGAGGGTCTCTCAGGGGCCTCTGGGGGTCTCTCAGGGGTCTCTGGAGGGTTTCTGGGGGTCTCTTCAGGGTCACTGGGGGGTCTCTGGGAACTCTGGGGATCTCTCAGGGTTCTCTGGGGGGTCTGTGGGGGGTCTCTTGGGCCTCTGGGGGTCTCTCAGGGGTCCCTTGGGGGTCTCTGGGTGTCTCTCAGAGGTCTCTGGGGGTCTCTGGGGTGTCCCTGAAGGTCTCTGGGGGTCTCTCAGGGGTCTTTGGGGGGTCTCTCAGGGGTCTCTGTGGGGTCTCTGTGGGGTCTCTGGAGGGTCAGTCAGGAGTCTCTGGAGGGTCTCTAGGGGTCTCTCAGGAGTCATTGGGGGGTCTCTGGGGGTCTCTCAGGGGTCTCTGGGGGGTCTCTGGGGGTCTCTCAGGGGTCTCAGTGGGGTGTCGCAGACCATGCCTAGTGGAGACTGCACACACCAATGTGATGTAAAGCAAATCCCAAGTTTATTCAAAAACACAGGTATATATGACCTCAAGTGACCCCGCCCCAGGTGCGGTGGTCTGACTCCAATTGGTTGAGGCTGGAAACATGTCCTTTTAAGGTGAAAATGAAACCTGTAATGTGGCCCTCCAGACCCACCTGAATCAGAGCTGCAACAGTTGGGTCTCTGGAGGGTCAGTCAGGGGTCTCTGGGGGGTCGCTAGGGGTCTCTCAGGAGTCATTGGGGGTGTCTGGGAGTCTCTGGGTGCCTCTGGGAGGTCTCTGGGGGTCTCTGGAGGTCTCTCGGCTGTCTCTTGGGGGTCTCTGGTGGGTCTCTGGGGGTCTCTGGGGGTCTCTCAGGGGTCTCTTGAAGTCTCTGGGGGGTCCCTGAAGGTCTCTGGGGGTCTCTAGGTGCCTCTGGGAGGTCTCTGGGAGTCTCTGGAGGTCTCTCAGAGGTCTCTGGGCTGTCTCTTGGGGTTCTCTGGGGGTCTCTGGGTGCCTCTGGAGGTCTCTCAGGGGTCTCTGGGCTGTCTCTTGGGGTCTCTGGTGGGTCTCTGGTGGGTTTCTGGGAGTTTCTGGTGAGTCTCTCAGAGAGTCTCTGG
Organism: Pithys albifrons albifrons; assembly: GCF_047495875.1. Taxonomy (NCBI): domain Eukaryota; kingdom Metazoa; phylum Chordata; class Aves; order Passeriformes; family Thamnophilidae; genus Pithys; species Pithys albifrons. Next base: position 13,133,580 of record NC_092476.1, on the reverse strand, counting down.
GGGGTTTCTCAGAGGTGTCTGGGGGGTTTCTGGGGGTCCCTCAGGGGTCCCTTGGGGTCTCTCAGGGGTCTTGCAGAGCAGGTCCTAGTGAGACTGCACACACCAATATGATGTTCAAGCAAATACAAAGTTTATTCAAAAACACAGGTATATATGACCTCAAGTGACCCCACCCCAGGTGCAGTGGTCTGACTCCAATTGGTTGAGGCTGGAAACATGTCCTTTTAAGGTGAAAACGAAACTTGTGAGGTGGTCCTTCAGACCCACCTGAATCAGGGCTGCAACATCTCCCCCTTTTGTTTCAAAGAACAAAGCAAAAATGCAAACAACATAATACACATAACTCCTTAGCTAACTCATCCAATGGGGAAATTGTTACCATTAGGATACTATCCAGACTCATGCATATTGCAACTTCAACAGAAATGCTGAAAATTTTGAAAATTGGGAAATAACATTTTGAAAATCTTAAATTTTGCTAATTCAAGACTTAACAGGGTATTTGCAGGTTACCCATCCCTACCTCCCCCTCTCTTTTCAAAATAGACTTTTGGAAGGAGGTACAGTAACCTTTGTAAACTAACACAAACTAATACATGACTAAGACACGTATGTTTGGAGTTTGAAAACTTACAACTAGTGCAAAACAAGAAGCTTTTCATTCACGTGTGAAATTGTGGTCCTTTCTGTGCAGTCGTCACCGCACAGACCACTGTAAACAAACTACGAATTTTATTAAATTTTGTGCAAAGTGTCCAAGAGTGCAGAGTGACTTCACTTAGCAAAGAAGCAAGTTCAGTCCAGCTGAACTAAATCTCCTTATGCAATAGTTCAAGGTTCATTCTCAGAACTTCTGTGTGGCCACTACAGAGGTTGAGAATAGCCTCGAGTCTCAGTCACCTTATACACTCTTGGTAAAGCAGCAAACAAGTGTGAATTCACAGGGAAAATTCACAAAGGCTAAACATAACCACGTACATTCTGCAGAAAATGTTCAGCAGCTGAGGGGACAGGTGTCCTTATCCCTACAGCCTGCTGGGCAACTTGGCAGTGCAATAAGCTCAAAACTGCACTTTAACTGAAAGTTAACAGAATTTCAAAATACAGGCTAAACAACATGCTCTTGAACTGGACTGTTCTTGTTTGATTGGACAGTTAACGACTAGTTCTGCAAATAAGACCAATCAAACAAATCATAATAACAACTAGGATCAATACTCCTTGAATTAACGCTGTTTCTTGCCAGGTTATTAGGCTCAAGGAATGAACCCATTTCTTTAAAGGAGAAATGTTAGCTGTTAGCTTGTCAGAATTGTTTTTCACTGCTTGTGCTTCTTTGGAGTGTTTGTTTAATTCTGTGGAACATATTCCTTTAAACTCATCACATTGGTAACCATGAATCATCAGCAAGAATCTTAGGGCTTCTCTGTTTTGTAATACTGCTTGTTCTATCCTATCAGCATCTGTTGAGAAATCATTAAGCATTTTGGCAATGATGTTTAGTTGTTCCTGCACCCAGTAGTTAAGCATTTGCACTAAACGTAATGCTCTGTCTACACCAACTGGGGAAAAAACTGCTGCTAGCAAATGTCCTGTATCACTCCAATGTTCTATGGTGTTTTCCTCAGCTTGAGGACTAGACCACTTAACATGCTCTTGTATTGATTGTGTAACTTTGGTCAGCTGGCTTAAGTAACAAGGTCCACTTTTTACCTGGGCAGGTATTCCAGGCCATGCTCTATTACCACAAATTAAGAAATATCCAGGAGGCAACGCTCTTCTCTGGTTTCCTTTGGTGTGAACCAATCTTGTTTTTGGGTAGCTTGTATTTTGTGAACCAACAACATTCCAACACCAACTGCTATTGGTGTAACTCTTATTATGAGGAGTGACATCTCTGCTTCCCACAGGAAAATATTGCTGTGACCAGTGTTTGTTTGACCATTCTGATACACTGGAATGCACAGGGTGAAATTCAACACATGACTCATTTCCAGGGAGAGCTCCTGCTAACCTTAGCTCTTGGGGATCCCTCTCTAAGGAAGTATTCAATTGCCATATGATGTCTGCTATGGTTTCTCCAGTACCACTGCAGGACACTTTTGCTTCCTCAATACCAAAAGGAATGAAATCTTTGATGTTATGATAAGGTATTCCTATAAGGCACACTCTGTTTGGTTCTCCTGCTTTAACCATGTTATCTGAGCAGAAATTTTCTAGATTTGCCTGTTGAGAAAGCATTATCCATACATTTTGATTAGTAACAGCAACAAGGTAAGACACAAATGCAAGAGATACACTTAGATACTCTCTGGATTTAACTACCCTTTGAATTATGGTGGCTAGATGCTTTCCATCTGGCTTCACCATAGCTGTGAAGGCTTCTGAAATGGTCTTTTGAGTTACCAGAGGCTTCCCTATTTTAGGAAGGTAAAAAACAGCTAAAGCAGCATTTTTGGATCTTTCAAATCCCTTTTTTACTACATCGTGATTCCCAGCTCTCCCCACCCTGTTCCAAGCAGAGGCTTCTTTTTCTTTCGGTGCCGTGCCTTTAAACGGCTGTGATGTTGCTCTCCATTCTGGGATACAGCCGGTGGGTGTGGCTGTCGGTGATGGAGGCTGCAGGTACCAGGTTGCCGGCGCAGGGGCAGTCCCTACCGGCGCTGAGGGTTCCGGTGCCTGTGTTGGCAGCTGCGGGCAGCGCGAGGCTATCGGGGAGGGAGTCCCCGCTGGTGCTGCAGAGGTTGTGTCCTGTGCGACTGGCGCTGTGGGAACTCATTCCCGGGACGCTTGCGCTGTGGAGGGTGCACAGTGAAGGGAACGCCCAGGGGCAGCTCCGCGGGCTCCGCTCCACTGGGGAGGAGTCTCTCCCCTCTCCATGACGCAGTCGATCCACACAGGAGGTGGTGGGGGTGGCGCGGGAACTGATCCGCCCCAGGGGCGGGCAAATTCGGAGCCGACCCCGGCCCCTGCGGGCTGCGGCGGACCCGCGCCTGGCGCATGCGCTGTGATTTGCATGCAGTAGGGAGGGGGATTGGGCGGTCCTGGCGCCTCGTGGTAAGGGCGCGCCGTTCCTTTGTTTGATTTCGCGGGCTTTGCGATCACATGGTCTCTTTGTTTTCCTGGCCACGCAGTTTCGAGTCCTGCCGAAATGTCTCCCACGGCAGTTTTCTGCCGCAACGGAGCGACTCCGGAGTACTCACGGGGCGGCGGGGAGCACGGCGGAGGCACGACTCCAGCCCCGAGGTACCCGCACGGCATTGGCGGCAGCGGCGGTGGAGCCGGCGCTGAAAGTGGATGGACAGGGGGAGAGAAACTCCACGGGGTTTGTCCCCCCCTCCACATGTCTCTCTCGGCTGAGGGCATTCCCCATCGCGCCTTCTCGGAGTTAGGATTTAAATAAAAGTCACTCACGGTTTGGAATGGCTGGATGTTTTCTGCGGCGTGTCTCGTGGGGTTCCAGGGTTGCTGTTGAGGTCTGGCCGCTCCTACAGCGGCAGCCGGTGGTACAGGCAGGTAAAAGGTGGGCTCTGGGCTCATTTGCTGTGCATAGGCTGTTTCTTGGTAGTTATAAGGCAGTGCAAAGACGACTTCTTGGCTTTCTGCGGTGACGAACAGCGTGGAAAAGCCTTGATTCCATGGCTGTTGTGATTCCATCGGGTTTTCCGGAGCGGGAGCGGGCAGTGCCGCGTGTGGGTACGGGAACGGCACCGCGCTGGCTCCGCGGCTCAGCTCCGGGCTCCACTCTTGTGGATAAGGCTGCGGCGATGCCGAAGGGAACGGCAGTGGGGGTACCGCGGGCGGCAGCGGTGTGGCAGAGGGGTACCGTGGCGGGGGTACCGCGGGCAGCGGTGCCCACGGCGGTGCAGAAGGATGTTCAGGGGAAAAGCCACCCTGCAGAAGCAGGCTTTTTTCCCTTCTCTCCGGTAGCTCGAGGTTTTTACGGGCTCGTTCTACCTCTAACAGCATTTTCCTTACAGCTGCATATGATGGAATGTGCGGCAAAAATTCTTCGGGTGCAGTTTGCACTAAATTCCACAAATCTGCCCCAATATTGTCACACAATTCTATAGAAAACGTGGAATTGGCATCGGTTAAATGCCCCCGACTAAAGCACCAGTCCAAAAATTCCTGTAATGCTTGTCTCTCAATGTTTGTTTTTGTAACATAAGGTAGTTTTTCAAATTTATCAAGCACAAAGTTCATTTTAGTCGAGTTGGAATTTCCCATGTTTCTTTAACTCACGGGTTCGAAGGTCGTGGTTCCTTCAGTCCACGTTCTTCCAGCAGCTCTCAAGGCCACTACACAAAACTCCCAAGTTTACGGGAGACAGAAGCTCTCGGAGGCTTCTCCACAAAGCACCCAAAAAAACTGGGGCATAGCAGCTCTCGGGGGCCACTTCTTAAGGTTCTAGGCAGGTCTGCAGGTGGCTTCCATGTCCTCAAATCACGTTGAGGTACACCAATTGTTGCAAACCAGGCGCTAGTGAGACTGCACACACTAATATGATGTTCAAGCAAATCCCAAGTTTATTCAAAAACACAGGTATATATGACCTCAAGTGACCCCGCCCCAGGTGCGGTGGTCTGACTCCAATTGGTTGAGGCTGGAAACATGTCCTTTTAAGGTGAAAATGAAACCTGTAAGGTGGTCCTTCAGACCCACCTGAATCACGGCTGCAACACAGGGGTCTCTGGGTGGTCTCAAGGGGTCTCTCAGTGTTCTCTGCGGGGTCTCTCTGGGGTCTCTCAGAGGTCTCTGGGGGGTCTCTGAGGGTCTCTCTGGGGGCCTCTCAGGGGTCTCTGGGTGGTCTCTGTGGGGTCTCTGGGGGTCTCTTAGGGGTCTCGGGAGGGTCTCTCAGGGGTGTTTGAGGGTCTCTAAGGCATCTCTGGGGGGTATCTGGGGGTCTCTCAGGGGTCTCTGAGGGTCTTTTAGGGGCCTCTGGGGTGTCTCTGGGGGTCTCGGGAGGTCTCTCAGGGGTCCCTTGGGGGTCTCTGGGGGTCTCTCAGGGGTCTCTGGGTCATCTCGGGGGGTCTCTCAGGGGCCTCTGGGGGGGCCCAGGGGTCTCTGGGGGTCTCTCAGGGGTCTCTGGGGGATCTCTCAGTGGTTTCTGGGGGTCTCTGGGATTCTCTCAGAAGTCTCTGGGGGTCTCTGGGGGTTTCTCAGAGGTCTCTGAGGGGCACTCATGGGTCCCTTGGGCATCTCTGGGGGTCTCCCAGGTATCTCTGGGGGTCTCTCACGGGTCTCTGGGTCGTCTCGGGGGGTTTCACAGTGGTCTCTCAGGGGTCTCTCAGGGTCTCTGGGGGGTCTCTGGGAGTTTCTGGTGAGTCTCTCAGGGGTCTCTGGGGGTCTCTTGGGGGTCTCTCAGAGGTCTCTGGGGAGTCTCTCAGAGGTCTCTGGAGGGTCTCTGGGGGACCCTCAGGCGTCTCTGGGGGTGTCTTGGGGATCTCTCAGGGGTCTCTTGGTGGTCTCGACGGATCTCTCAGGGTTCTCTGAGGGGTCTGTCAGAGGGCTCTGGGGGGTCTCTGAGAGTCTCTCTGGGGGCCTCTCATGGGCCTCTGGAGGGTCTCTCAGGGGTCTCAGGGGGGGTCCCTCAGGAGTCTCTCTGCGTCTCCCAGGGGTCTCTGGGGGTCTCTCAGGGGTCTCGGGGTGATCTCTGAGAGTCTCTCGGGGGTCTCTGGGGGTCTCTGGGGGTCTCTCAGTAGTGTCTGGGGGGTCTCTGGGGGTCTCTCAGGGGTCTCTGTTGGTCTCTGGGGCTCTCTAGGGGTCTCCGGGTGGCCCCTGGGGGTCTCTGGGGGGTGTCTGGGGATCTCTCAGGGGTCCCTGGGGATCTCTGGGGATCTCTCAGGGGTCTCTGGACGGTCTCTAGGGGTCTCTAGGGGTCTCTGGACGGCCTCAGGGGGGTCTCTGGGGGTCTCTCAGGGGTCTCTGGAGGGTCCCTGAAGGTCTCTAGAGGTCTCTGGGGGGTCTCTGGGGGTCTCTTGGGGGTCTCTTGGAAGTTCGTGAAGGTCTCTGGGGGTCTCTTTGGGGTCTCTGCGAGGTCTCTGGAGGTTTCAGGAGGGTCTCTCAGGGGTCTCTAGGGGGTCTTTGGGGGTCACTCAGGGGTCTCGGAGGGGTCTCTGGGGGCTTCTGAGGGGTCTCATGGGGGTCTCTGGGGGTCTCTCAGGGGTCTTTGGGGGGTCTCTCCGGGGTCTCTGGGGGGTCTCTGGGGGGTCTGTCGCGGTCTCTCAGGGGAATCTGGGGGGTTCTCTGAGGGGTCTCTGGGGGCCTCTCACGGGTCTCTTGGAATCTCTGGGGGGTCCCTGAAGGTCTCTTGGGGTCTCTGAGGGTCTCTGGGGGTCTCTTTGGGCATCTCTGGGGGTCTCTCAGGGGTCTCTGGGGAGTCTCTGGGATTCTCTGGGGGTCTCTGGGGGGTCTCTCGGGGGTCTCTTGACGGTGTCTGGGGGGTCTCTGGGGGGACCCTGAAGATCTCTGGGGGGTCTCTGGGGGTCTCTCGGGGGTCTGTTGGAGTCTCTGGGGGATCCCTGAAGGTCTCTGGGTGTCTCTGGGGGATCTCTCAAATTCTCTCAGGGGTCTTTGGGGGGGTCTCTCAGGGGTCTCATGGGGGTCTCTGGGGGTCTCTGAGGGGTCTCTCAGGGGTCTCTGGGGTTTCTCAGGGGTCTCTGGGGGGTCTCTCAAGGGTCTCTGGGGTTTCTCAGGGGTCTCTGGGGGGGTCCTGGAAGGTCCTGGGAAGGTCCTCGGGAATCTTTGGGGGTCTCTGGGTGGTCTCTGGGAGCCTCTGGGGGTCTCGGGAGGGTCCTGGAGGTCTTTGGGGTTCTCGGGAGTTGTCTGGGGAGTCCTGGGGGGTCTCTGGGGGGGGGGGTCTCTCAGGGGTCCCTGGGGCGTCTCTCGTGGGTCCCTGAAGGTCTCTGGGGGTCTCTCAGGTGTCTCTGGGAGGTCTCTCAGGGGTCTCTGGGGAGACCTTCAGGGACCTCTGAGAGACCCCCCAGAGACCTCTAGAGACTTTCAGGGACCCTCCAGAGACCCCTGAGAGACCCCCAGAGACCCCCCAGAGACCGTCAAGAGACCCCCAGGGACCACCCGGAGACCCCTAGAGACCTTCAGGGACCCACCAGAGACCCCCGAGAGACCCCCGCAGACCCCCCAGGGACCCCTGAGAGATCCCCTAGAGAGCCCCAGAGACCCCTGAGAGACCCCCAGAGACCCCCCAGACACTACTGAGAGACCCCCAGAGAACCCTGAGAGACCCCCCAGAGATCCCCCAGAGACCCCTGAGAGATCCCCCAGACACCCCCAGAAACCTTCAGGGACCCCCCAGAGACTCCCCAGGGACTCCTGAGAGACCCCCTGGAGAGCCCCCCTGTTCTGTACCGTCTCCGAGCTCCACACGTTCTCTTCAGCCTGCAAAAACCCGTGAGTTGCCAAAAACTGCTCTCTTAACTCTGTTTTGCTTCGTTTTCATCTGTGGAGGCTGCAGCACCTGCTGCCAGTTGTGTTCCAGCTTTCCGATGCGAGAGGATTGTTCCTGCGTAGTTTGAAACTGGCGCTTCCTGCTCCGATGGGAGGGGGCTGAGCTCCCTCCTGTGCGTCCCGAGCTTTAACTGCCATGCGCGAGTCTCGCAGGGCATTGTGAGGCTTGTAGTTGGACAGACAAAGCGTTGCATTACGTCACCAGTTCCTTGCAACGGCTTATGGGAAATGTAGTCTTGCAAAGACCCTTGGGAATTGTGGCTCCAACATGCATGTGACAAACATGAGCTGTGTCAGCGTAAGAGAAAACAAGCAGCCTGAACGGACCTTAACACACATCAGCAGAGTTTGCCTTTGAAACAACAGGACACAAGCACCTCACGCCCTGTGATCTCAGTTCTCCGTGCCAAACAAAATGCAGCATCTTTCTCCAGCAATTCAGACAGCAACACAAAAGCCTAAAAGAGATTTGTTAAACTGATTCCCTTGTTAATTCAGTGTTTATTAAATGGTTATAAAGTGTTGTAAGCATTTAATAATCTAGGGAAAAGTTTCTACTTTTGTCTCCACAGGTTGAAGTCAACGTTGGATAAGAACAACCACTTTCCTCTGACTGAATCAAGATCAGATGACAGAACTTTAAAGTGACTAATTAAAGCTTTAGGTTTGATCCCTCAGATTCACGATTCATAACACCTGGTGGTGCATAATGTGTCTCCATCTGTTAGTTTTAAGCATTTTCAAAACAAGCCCTTTTTAAAGTGCAAAAGTGAATTAAGACAAATAAAGGTTTTAATTATAAAGCATTAAATTTGTTGAGACATGTTCTTTTAAATACAAGAAAGCATATTTACCATGACATTAATATTGCAAGACTTAAAAGTGTTGAAATCTGTTTCTATGAATGTAAAACTCAATGCGACATAACCAGTTTATAGTAATAATCTTGTGTAGTGTTGGTATATTTCTGTTAAGGTTTTTAAGTTTTTCTTGATGCATCACTGACAATGCCGGCAGAATTATTTTTTCCTTTGTAATAGATAATAATGTTAAGCAAAATAAGTTAAAAGTTAAAATGTTAATTAAGAAAGTAATGGTAATTTAGTGAAAGTTTAAGTCATTAAAGTTACATTTATAGCTTTAACTGTATTGTTAACTGGTACTTTTCCTATTTAAACATCTACATTGCAAATAGAGCATCATTTCGGTTACTGGCTCTAAAAATAAAAAGGGGGAGAAGAGTGACTTTGGGGCAGTTTTGGGTCAATTTTGGGGAAGTTTTGGGTCACTTTTGGGTCAATTTTGGGGCAGTTTTGGGTGATTTTTGGGGCAGTTATGGCTAGTTTTGGGTCAATTTTGGGGCAGTTTTTGGGGCAGTTTTGGGGCAGTTTTGGGGCAGTTTTTGGTCAATTTTGGGGCAGTTTTGGGACCGTCCAGGACCTTCTAGGACCCCCAGAGACCATCAGAGACCCCCCAGAGACCCCTCCAAGCCCCCCAGGATGCCCCAGGACGCCCCAGAGACCCCCCAAAACCCCTCAGAGACCCCAAAAGACCCCCAGGACCATCCAGGACACCCCAAAGACCCTCAGAGACCCCAAGAACCCTCAGAGACCCCCCAGAGACCCCCAGAGACCCCCCAGGACCCTCCCTGCCCATCCCAGGACCCTCCAGAACTTCCCAAAGACACCCCCAGGATCCCGCAGAGCCCCCCAGAGACACCCAAGGACCCCCCAGACACCACCCCAGATGCCCCTGAGGACCCCCAGAGACCTCCCAGGACCACCCAGAGACCCCCCAGAGTCCCCCCTGCCCCAAAATTGCTCCCAAAACCGCCCCAAAAATGCCCCAAAATTAACCCAAAACTGCTCCAAAATTTCCCCTAAACTGAGCCAAATTGACCGAAAATTGACCCAAAAATGCCCCAAACTGCCCCCAAACTGCCCCAAAATTGACCAAAACTCCCCCAAAACTGCCCCAAAATTGACACCAAAACTTACCCCAAATTCCCCCAAAACTGTCCCAAAATTCCCCCAAAATTGACACAAAACTGCCCCCAAAATTGATCTAAAACTGCCCCAGAATCGACTCAAAATTGACCCAAAACTGCCCAAAATTTCCCAAAATTGACCCAAAAATGCCCCAAATTGACCAAAAACTGCCTGAAAACTGCCCCAAAAATGAAACAAAACTGCCCCAAAATTGACCCTAAATTGACCCAAAACTGACCCCAAATTGCCCCAAAACTGCCCCCAAAATTTACCCAAAACTGCCACAAAATTCACCCAAAACTGCCAGAAAAATACTCCAAAACTGACCCCAAATTGACCCAAAACTGCCCCAAAATTTACCCAAAACTGCCACAAAATTCACCCAAAACTGCCAGAAAAATACTCCAAAACTGCCCCAAAATTGACCCCAAATTGACCCAAAACTGACTCAAAACTGCCTTAAAATTGACCAAAACCTACCCCAAAACTGCCCAAAAATTGACCCAAAACTGCCCCAAAATTGCTCCAAAATTTACCAAAAAACTGCCCCAAAATTGACCCAAAACTGCCCCAAAACTGCCCCAAAATTGCTCCAAAATTTACCCAAAACTGCCCCAAAATTGACCCAAAACTGACCCCAAATTGACCTAAAACTGCCCCAAAATTGACCCCAAAACTGCCTCAAAAACTGCCCCTAAGCTGCTCCAAAATTGACCGAAAATTGACCCAAAATTGCCCCAAAACTACCTCAAAAGTGACCCCAAATGACCCCAAATTGACCCAAAACTGCCTCTAAACTGCCCCAAAATTGACCAAAAATTGACCCAAACTGCCCCGAAAATTGACCCAAAACTGCCCCAAAATTGACCCAAAACTGACCCAATTGTCTCCAAAACTGTCCCAAAACTGCCCCAAAATTGACTCGAAATTGACCCAAAACTGCCCCAAAATTGACCCAAAACTGCCACAAAATTGCCCCAAATCTGCCCAAAATCTGCCCCAGAAATTGACGTAAAACTGCCCCAAAATTGCTCCAAAACTGCCACAAAATTGACCTAAAACTGCCCCAAAACTGCCCAAAATTGACCGAAAATTGATCCAAAAATGCCCTAAAATTGACCCAAAACTGCCCCAAAATTGATCCAGAATTGACCCAAAACTTCCCCCAAATTGCCACAAAACTGCCCCAAAACTACCCCAAAATTAATCCAAAACTGCCTCAAAATTGCTCCAAAATTGCCCCAAACCTCCCCCAAAATTGATCCAAAACTGCCCCAAACATGCCCCAAAACTGCCTCAAAATTGACCAAAAATGCCCAAAAACAGCTCGAAAATTGACCCAAATCTACCCCAAAACTGCCCCAAAATTGACCCAAAATTAACCCAAAACTGCACCAAAATTGACCCAAAACTGCCCCAAAACTGCCCCAAAATTGACCCAAAACTGCCCCAAAACTGCCGTACGGTCCCTGCGGGGCGCTGTCGTGTCTCTCTGTCCGGTCCAGGAAACTGGGGAGTTATTGGGAGGTATTGGGGGGTTATTGATGATATTGGAGAGTATTTGGGGCTTAATTGGGGATTATTGGGGGTATTATTGATTATCTGGGGGGTTATTGGGGGTTATTGATTGTTTTGGGGATTATTGGAGGGTTATTGGGGTGGTTATTGATTATTTGGGGTTATTTGGGGGTGTTATTGATTATTGGGGGCTATTGATTATTGGGGGGTTATTGATTATTTGGGGAGTTATTGATTATTTGGGGGGTTATTGGTGGGGTTATTGGGGTGGTTATTGATTATTTGGGGGGACTAACGATTATTTGGGAGGGGTTTGGGGGGTTATTGATTATTGGGGGGGGTTATTGATTATTTGGGGTGTTATTGGGGAGGTTATTGATTATTTAGGGGGTCCTCACCCCTTTCCCTCCCCATCACCCCCCCCCTCAAGTCCGGCGGGCCCCAGCGGGGGGAAAGGCAGCCCCAGAGAAGGGGGAGGAGGACTCGGACCCTCCCCAGGACCCCCTCCCAGGACCCCCCCGAGGGGTTATTGGGGTACCCCCCGAGGGGTTCCGGCCCCTCCGCACTCGGGGCCCCCCGCCCAATTCCGGGTGCCGTCCCCGCCCCTGGCCCAGGACCCCTTCATGTCCCCCCCTGCTCACCCTCGACTCCATGTTGGGGGGGCTGCCCCCCGTGCAACTGATGGTGAGTGGGACCCCCCCCAAATACCCCCTGGGATTTCCAAATACCCCCCAACACCCCCTGGGACCCTCCTAAATACCCCCAAATACCCCCTGGGACCGCCCAAATACCCCCTGGGACCTCCAAATACCCCCGAAACCCCCTGGGACCCCCAAAAAAACTCCCGAGACCCCCAAATACTCCCCAAATACCTCCTGAGACCCCCCAAATACCCCCGGGACCCTCAAATACCCCCTGGGACCACCCCAAATACCCCCCGGGACCCTTAAATACCCCCCAGGATCCCCAAATACCCCCTGGGACCCCCAAAATACCCCCTGGGACCCCCCCAAATACCCCCCAACACCCCCTGGGCCTCCCAAAATACCCCCCAAATACCCCCTGGGACCTCCAAATGCCCCTCCAAAATACCCCTGGGATCACCAAATACCCCCCAACACACCCTGGGACCCCCCCAAATAACCCCCAGGACCCCCAAAATACCCCCCGACCATCATAGACCCCCCATAGCCCCCCACAGACCCCCCACAGACACCCACAGACCCCCGTAGACCCCCCCATAATTTCCCCCATAGACCCCCATAACTCCCCATAGACCCCCATAAACCCCTATAGACCCCCCATAGCACCCCATAGAACTGCCCATAGTCCCCCCATTAGATCCCCATAGACCCCCCCACAGCCCCTATAGACCCCCTGTCTGACCCCCCAGGACCCCCAGACTGACCCCCCGACTCCCTCTGTGCCCCCCAGGCCTGCCCCCTGGACCCCATGCTGGACGATTCCGTCGTCCCCATAGCCCCTCATAGCCCCCCATAGACCCCCCCAGACCCCGCATAGACCCCACATAGCCCCCCATAGACCCCCATAGACGCCCCATAGCCCCCAATAGACCCCTGATAGACCCCCCATAGACCCCCATTAGACCCCCATAGACTCCCCATAGACCCCCCATAGCCCCACATAGACCCCCATAGGCCCCCCCCCGACCCCACATAGACCCCACATAGATCCCCCATAGACCCTCCATAGACACCCATAGACCCCCCATAGCCCCCCAAAGACCCCCCATAGAACTCCCACAGAACCCCCACAGACCCCCTATAGTCCCCTGTCTTGGTTTGAGGGGAAAACCCAAAATGTTTACCCACAAGCGGGAGGGGGGCCCTTCTCCACAATAACCACGCCACTCTTTATCAAATGTAAGAAAAGGAATTTTAATACAAGAAGGATAACTGTCCCCAGCTGCTATAAATATATATATATGTAGGTATAGGTATAACTATAAACAGACCAGAGCAAACCACTTCCCCAACACCACAGAGAAAAAACAACAACCCCCACAAGAACAAGTTTCCTCCGGGAGCAAAGTTACACTTATGGCAGTATCAGTGTCACAGCCTGGCTGGCAGCAGGGTGAGCTCCCAGATGAACTCTGTGTCTCTTGTCCCAAAGGAAGAAAAAGCAAGCTGAAAGTGTGGAACCGCCGCGTGTCCTGGAAAGAAAGCAGCTGCAAACTCCTCTCTCCTGGGTCACTGCCCCAGCCGGGGCGGGCAGGCCGTGACGGTGCAGGCGGCGGTGAGAGCGGAGCAGGGGCCGGAGCCCAGATGCAGGAACCAGGAGAAACAGCCGCGGCAAGGAGAAAAGCAGCGGCTCAGCCAGAAGCCCCAGCAGTGCCAGGAGAGCAGCTTCCCTCCTGGGCAGCCACCGCTCCCGAGTTCCGCCCAGCTAAGAATGGAAACATGTCCCCAAAACCAAAAGAGACAAACCTGCCCCCACCCAAGCGATCAGCAGGAACTACTTCTGTTTGTTACCTGCTGGCACGGGCAGGGAGTGGCAGGGGAGAGAATTTACATAATAATCCCAAACTACAACATCCCCCCAGAGACCCCCAGAGACCCCAAAATACCCCCCAGAGACCCCCCATAGACCCTCATAGCCCCTCATAGACCCCCCATAGCCCCCCATAGACCCTCCATAGACTGCCCCAGGACCCCCAGACTGACCCCCTAACCACCCGCAGAGCCCCATAAACCCCACACAGACCCCCCTTAGCCCCCCCATAGACCCCCCTAGCCCCCCATATACCCCCCATAGACCCCCATAGACCCTCCACAGACTCCCATAGACCCCCTGTCTGACCCCCCAAGGACCCCCCACTGGCCCCCAGATCCCCTTTGTGCCCCCCAGGCCTGCACCCTGGACCCATGCTGGACGATTCCGTGGCACCCATAGCCCCTCATAGCCCCCCTCCCCGTGCCCCATAGACCTCCATAGACCCCCATAGACCCCCCCAAGACTCCATGACTGACCCCCCCAGGACCCCTCACTGACCCCCAGACCCCCCTGTTGCCCCCAGGCCTGAGCCCTGGACCCCATGCTGGACAATTCCGTGGCCCTGGCCCGGCGGCTCCGGGGGCTGGGCAGACCCGTCACCCTTCGGGTGGTCCCGGGGGGGTCCCCCACGGGTTCCTGAGCCCCGAGTGCCAGCGTGCCGGGGGTCTCTATGCCCACCTGCTGAGGGAGCTGCTGCACCCTGAGACCCCCGCGGGACCCCTGGGGCGGGCAACATGGGGGGCACCAGGAGAGAGAGGTTTGGGGGTCCTGAGTCTGGGGGGCACCAGGAGGGAGAGTTTGGTCTTGAGGGGGCACCAGGAGAGAAAGTCTGGGGGTCTTGAGTTTGGGGGGCACCAGGAGGGAGAGTTTGTCCAAGAGGGAGAGTTTGGTCTCGGGGGTCCCCGGGAAGGAGAGTTTGGGGGTCTCCAGTTTGGGGGTCTCAAGAAGGGATAGTTTGGGGGTCTCAAGTCTGGGGGTCCCCAGGAGGGAGAGTTTGACCCCGGGGGTCTCACGGAGGGAGAGTTTGGGGGTCCCGAGTCTGGGGGTCTCCAGTTTGGGGGTCTCAAAAAGGGACAGTTTGGGGGTCCCGAATTTGGGGATCTCACGGAGGGAGAGTTTGGGGGTCCCAAGTTTGGGGGTCCCGAGTTTGGGGGTCCCAAGAAGGGACAGTTTGGCCCCCCCGGGGGTCTCTCGCAGGGACCCCCCTCGGGGGGAGTCGGGGCTTTGGGGGTCCTGGGGGCGACCCCTAATTTGGGGGCACCGGGACCCCCAAAGTGGGAGGTTTGGGGGGCACCGAGACCCCCAATTTGGGGGGCACTGAGGCCCCCAATTTGGGGGGTTTTGGGGGCACCGAGACCCCCAATTTGAGGGGAATTGAGACCCCCAGTTTGGAGGGGTTGGGGGATCCAGAGACCTCCAATTTGGGGGGCTTGGGGGGCACCGAGACTCCCAATCTGAGGGGAATTAGGACCCCCAATTTGGGGGCTTTAAAATTCAGATTAGGCCTGAAATTGTCGGCTGATTTGAGCTGGGCTGAGCTAGCTAACAGCTGAGCTCTTCTAGCCAATAATATTGTATTCCATACCATATTGCATCATCTCAAAAGGGGTAAGAGCTGGTGTGTGGGTGTGGCTAAGGCAGTTTCTTCACAGCTGTGGTGCCAGCAAGACACTCTGCTGTCCCAGGAGGGATGGGGAGGCCCAAGCCCAGAGCACCAGCTCACCATCATGTTATCTTAGGGAAGTAAAATGTTTGTTCTCAGCTTTTCTCTCTGCTTTAGTCTGTCTCTGAAGAATTGACTTCTCTAGAATGATTTGTAGTTAAAATGGTAGAATTTGTGTGTACTGGGAAGTGGGAAATTATTTCTTGTTATACATAACCTGTGTAAGTGTGTGTTATATTGTGGTGTTCTCTTAATTTTCTTTGTTTCTGTATAAATACATGTAGTTAGTTTCAGCATAGACCTGGTTTGAGGGGTTTGTTTTTGTGGGGTTTTTTTGAATAAAAAGAATAAATTATATTTTCTAACATTCACAACCACACTGTATACACAGTACGCAGGGTCCCACCCCCAGGGGAAAGGGAAAAGGGGACTGATCAACCAGAAAATTGAGAAGAAACAAAACCAAACCAAAAGAAACAAATGAAACAGACAAACGCAATTAAAAACCTCAAGGAAGGGGAACAAGCATGAAACAATCTCACCCAGGACAGGAGAACCACCAACAACCGGAGGGATCAGACTCCAACACCTCCCACCAGCTCCCCAGCCAAGGAAGAGAAAGAAAAGCCTAAACCCCTCCTCCCCTGCTACGTGGAAGACACGTGTGAAATACTTGGAACTTCCTTAGATACAATGGTTACTGAGGAAGCCATGGGTCAAACCAGTACAAAAAGGGGTTAAAATATGAAACTTTTCAGGATAAAGGAGCAAAAGGCAGAAAATTGGGGGAGGAAAAGGAAAAGGGGTAAAACTTCTGAAACATGGGTAGAAATTTCTGCTCACCCCCAAAAATGAGGAAAAATTGGAAAAAGCAGGGAATGAAGGCACTCACTGGCCCCTGAGCTCCCAAATGTGTGGGAGCCCCAGGGACGTCACAGGGATGTCACGACAGGTGTGGGAGCACCAGGGATGTCACAAGAAGTGTGGGACCCCCAGAGATGTCTTGGGACCCCCAAGAATCCTCCCAAGCCCCCTGAATTCCCATAATCACTGGCCTTCCAGAGTCCTCTGCCCCTCTGCCCCTGGGTGGGGAGGGACAGATTGAAATCCAGGTGGTTTTTATGCAAAATGAATGAGCTAAATCCCAGTGGGGAATTCCAGTGAACGGGGAATTCTGGCCCAAACTTCAGGAAGTTCCTGGAGCCAGGAAGGAAAACAGGGAATTAAAGGGATTTTGCCTTAAAATGGAGACAGAAAAATGGGGAACCTTGGAACCCTGATGGGACTCCCAAAACCACTCAGAGACTCCCAAAACCAGTTAAGGGTGCCCAAATCAAGCCGGGGATGCCCAGAGCCCCCCAGTGTCCCGGAATCCCCAATCCCTCTCCAGAAGCCCCAAACCCACAAGATTTCTGGTGGTCCCTAGGGTGGGTCTGGGGTCCCTGGGAGGGTTTTAAGGGGTTTTTTTTTAAGGTTTGGTAGAAAAGGGGGCCTGAGGCTGTCGGGGGGGTGTTGAGGGCTCTTGGGAAGGTTTGGAGTTTTTAGGGATTGGGAGGGCATCCCTGAAGCAGAGGAGTGGAAGGGCTGAGAGGCCCAAACCTCCTCAGGTGATGTCAAAATTCCTAGTAAATCCCAGTCGATAAAGAACTGCTAAAAGAGTTTTGCTCTGTTAAGCAGCAGGTATTTGCTTTTATTAACGCCAGCGGGGAGAAAGGGATTAGCTGTGTATGACCCACTGCTCCAGCTTACACACCTTACACACTTCTCTACTACATATGCAAAGCAATGGACTGAGGAATGTAATACATATACATAGTAAGCCAGAACTCTCATACATGTGCAGTGGGCGTAACTGGGGCGGTGCTTTGATCTGCACCTGCTCAGCTCTTTTCTTCAGTGGATGTCTCGCTCTTCTTCGGCCTCAGGGGTGGTCTTTTCAGGGTTTCTTCCTCACTTAAGCTTTTAACCTCTCCACTGGATGCTCGTTCTGTTCCATCGTTTTCCCCTGGAAAGTCCCTGGCTTGTTTGATCAGTTCTTCAGCTGCTTTAGCTGAATTCTGACTGGATAGCCTTGAATTAAGTTCTATTTTAGGTCTGCTAAGCCTTGTAGCATCAGAAAAAATATACATTTGCAGCTAGTGAATTCCATAGCTTGTAACTGTTCTCATATGCAAAGTCAGAAAGCACCTCCCTCAACCAAATCTTAAATAACTAAAATCTCCAAAGTTATATCAAAGCACCCCCCAAAAATATGCAAGGTAAAGTATCTTATTTATACAATTTTTTTTCCACAGGGATCCTCCCAACCCCTTCAGGGACCTCCTAAATCCTCTCTTGAAGCCAAAAACCCCCTCAGGGACTCCTCAAACCCACTCAGGGACCCCCCAAAATCTTCCCTGGGAGCATAAATTCCCCTTAAGGCCCTCTTAAATCCTCCCTGGGAGCCAGAAACCTCCTCAGGGATCCCCAAACCCCCTCAGGTGATGAGAAATAGCATATTAAGAGTTCCCGCTTGCTTCATGCATATGTATTACATTCCTCAGTCCATTGCTTTGCATACGTGGTACAGTAAGGTATAAAACATGTAAGGTGACACAGCACGGGAGCAGGAGTGGGCCATGCACTGCCAACCTCCCTCCCCTCCAGCGTGAATAAACAAATACCTGCTGCTTAACAAAGCAAAATTCTTTGAGCAGTTCTTTATCGTTCGGAATTTACTGAGAATTTTGGCAACACAGGGACTCCCCCAAACTCTCTCAGCGATCCCTGAAACCCCCTCAGGGACTCCCCAAACCCCTCAGGGATCACTCAAACCCCCTCAGAGACCCCCCCAGCCCCCTCAGGGATCCCCCAAATCCCCTTAAGTATCCCCCAAAGCCCCTCAGGGATCCCCCAAACCCCCTCAGAGACCCCCTAAACCCACTCAGTGATCCCCCAAACCACCTCAGGGTCACCCCCGCCCTTAGTGCCACCTCTTTCCGTCTTTCTCCTGCCACGTCTCCCATTGGCCGCAGCGCTTGTCTGTCAGCGCCCGCAACCAATCAGCGGCCGAGATCGGCCGTTAGGGCGGGGCTCAGCGGAGCGCGGCCCATGGAGCGGGTGAGGGCGGGCAGGACCTGGGGGGACCTGGGGGCTCCCGGGGGAGGGTGTGGGGGGCCCCGGTGTAATTTGAGGGGTCGCGGGAGAGGATTTTGGGGGGTTCCACCTCACCCTCCGCGTCCACCCCGCAGGGGCTCGGCCTGGAGCAGCGAGCGGAACGGCTGGTGCGGAGGAGGTGGGGCAGCGGCGCGGCCCCCAAACGGCCCACGGGAGCCTCAATTGCTCCCCTTCCCCCCCCCCGCCCCCCCCCGATCCCCAAGTGCCCCTCAGTGCCCTCCTCTGGCTCCAGGACCCCCTTGGAGCCCCCCGTTGCCCCCCAAACCTCTCGGGGGGGGGAGCGGTAGTGCGGGGGTCCCCAACCTCCCCCTCTGCCCACAGCCAGCTCCTGCTCAGGCCCCGCACCCGCGGGCCGGAGGGGGCGGAGTCTCCGCTCGGCCCCGCCCCCTCCAGCCCCACTCTCGGCGACCCCCTCGTGCAATGGCGCTTGAGGCGGTGTCGGGGGGAGGAGCCGGCGCTGGACACGCCCTCGGTGGGCGGGGGCTCATCAGTGCCACGTGACCCCCCGGGAGCCCGGCAGTGGCCGCTGTACGGGGAGCGCCGTGACCCGCCGGAGCCCCCGCAGCGAATCAGGAGCCACGTCTGCGTGTCTCCCCAGCGGGGGGCGCCCTTGCCGCAGCCCAACTCCCAGGAGCCTTTGCAACGGGAGCCATGTTTTGGGTCACGTGATGCCCCTGGGGCCCTGTGGGGGGCGCCATGTTGGGGGTCACGTGATTCTCAGGATGCTCCACAGACAATCAGGCGTGGCACCCCAGATGTCCAGCAGTGCCAGCCCTCCCAGCAGGCACTAGGTGAGGGGGATTGTGGATCTGGGGGCACTTGTGGGGCAGTGAGCACCTGTGAGTGAGGGTGTGGGTCAGGGGGGAATTGTGGGACTGGGAGGCACTTGTGATTTGGGGGCAGTTGTGGATCTGAGGGATCACTTGTGGGGCTGGAGGGGCACTTGTGAGGCTGGAGGGGAATTGAGGGTCTGGGGTACACTTGTGGGTCTGGCAGGGAAATTGTGGGGGTAGGGGACCCCTTGTGGGACCAGGAGGGGGCACATGAAGAGCAGCCCCCCTGGTCCCCCAGGACCTCCCCAGGACCCCATCCTGCAGCTGCTGTGGCGCCACCATCGGGCCCTGTGGGAGCAGCTCCGGTATGACCCCCACCCCAAATTCTGGGGGTTCCACCCCTGCCCCTCCCCCCGCTCTCCCCTGACCCTTCTTTGCTCTCCCCTCCTCCCATAGGGCTGTCGAGACCCTCCTGGAACTCCCCACCCAGGAGAGGCCAATAAAGTAATGACACCCCAAAACTTCAGCTAGGGGGAACCCCAGAATCCCCCATTTGGGGGGCTCTGGGCAGGTGGAGGGAGGGGTTGGGGATGCTGGGTGCTGGGGGGTATTTGAGGGGGCACTGGGATTGCGGAAAATGTTGGGGGGACCTATGGGGTGTTTGGTGGTTTGGGCGGGGGGAACTGGGGGTCTATGGGGGGTCCAGAAGGGGTCTATGGGGTTTATTTGGGTATGTTGGGTGAGGGTCTGCAGGGGGATTGGGGGCTCCCTGGGACTTTGGGGAGGCTGTAACGGGCTGGGGGGTTTCGGGGGTGTTTTGGGAGGCCCAGAGGGGTCTGTAGTGGCCCTCGGGGGCAGTGTTGGGGGAAGGCCTCACCTGGCTTCTCCACCTTCACGGCCCACGTGGGACTTCACACCTTCCCCATGCACCTCTTCCCATTGGCCACTGTGCCCACACGTCCCCACTGCCAACCAATCAGCACCCAACAGCTCAGCATTGGGGGTGGTGCCTTTGGTTTATTGACTTCCTGGACTACAGCTCCCACCATGCCCTGCGGCGCAGTTAAAACTGGGGCTGCCCTTCAAGTGCCCCCCGTGTTCCCTCCCAACCCCTCAAGTGACCTTCACTTGCTTCCCCGATCCCTCAGTGCCCCCCAAAACCCTCCAGTGCCCCCAGCTGCCCCCCCGAGCATTGTGAGGATGATGATAGTAACGGAGAGATCACAGCTCCAGGAACCCTTCAGCCTTTAAATAAAACTTGAATTAAAACTGCAGTTGTTGCTGTTGGTGGGGGAAAAGGCCCAGATCCATATTGCAAAGGATCAGTGCCTCAGGAACTGCTCCAGGGCCCTTTCCGTGGTCCCTTTCCTGCCAGGCACTGGAAGCTATTTGTCCTATGCTGGGAGCCAACTGGGGACACACTGGGAGTGACTCAAGTCTCTAGGATTGTATTGGGAGCAACTGGAGTCATACTGGAACCATACTGGGATTGCTGCTGATTCAGGGACCCCTCAAGTGAAAATTAGAATTTCACTTCTCTCCTCCGCAAGAGCAAAGATGGTTCTGCAGGCCCTGCTAAGGGAGGCAGCCCAAGGGTCCAATAAGGCTTAAAGTAAATTTCTCTGTAAGAGATTTGGATAGCAAAAAACCAACCAACCAAAAAAAAAAACAAAAACAAAAAACCCAAACAAAACCCCCAAAAACCCCAGCTAAGATACACTGGGATGATCCCATAAAGTTGCTAAGAAGTTTGCAGAATTTGTGAAAGCTTTGGATTCTGACTAGGAGGACAGGACTTAATGATTTATGAGTTAACTGATATTTTTAAAGGAGGATTCTTTTTCTGACTGGTTTGATTTGGAGTCCCCTCTCATCAGAACAAATCCCCTTTGGTCTGTGTTGGGCAAGGTAATACGTACGGCAATTCCTCAGCCGTGAAGGTCACTGGCTGCAGTGCAATTAAGGCAAACAGAGGCCCAGCATATGTAAACTTCCACTCCCCATGACTGTTGGGTTGCTTGTGGCCAACAGCAGGGTTAGTAGATATTCTTTGTGGCAAGTTTTGAGGCTAGCCTGGTCCTGCCCTCTGTTCCTCTATTTTATGTGACTGGCTAGGCTAAGGAACTTGCCGATTTTTATTACCAGAGTCACTTCTGGTAGTTGGAAGCAACCCCAGTTCTTACCACACATTCATTACCTCAGTTTCTCATGAGTCTGATTATAATGTTAGCAGTTACCAAGACACTATTTTATGCCTTGCTTCTTGCAGCTGCAGCTTCACCCAGGCACTGAGATCTCAGCTTCTCTCGCAAGGAGTAGATTCTTAATGCTTACTGTCCTCTGGTGACTGTAAGAGAATTTTGCTTTCAGGTTATTTTAAACTTTGGATATTCCCCTTGGCATTTCTCCACAGGACCTATATGAGGGGGTTTCACAGGCTTTTTGACCTGGTTCTTTGGGTCCACCCTTTTTCTATAGTTCACACTGCTTTTTCAGTAATTAGCAACACCTGATAGGGCCCCTCTCATTCTGGTTTTAGGGACTTTTCCCTCTAAGTTTTAATTAAAACCCTATCTCCTGGAGTAAATTTGTGTATCTTTATTCCTAGACTTACCATTTTGGGAAGCAATCCCTGTTGTCTGAGGTTTTCTAACTATTGTTGTAGTATGCTCTCTGAGGTACTTGTCACCCAATTCCAGAGTTGGAGATGGTGCATTTCCGAGGCAATGAGATAGGACAGCCCAATAGCATCTAATAGGGAGATATGTTTAGGTCTTTTCTGGGGGCTGTCCTAATCTGGAAAAGTGCTAGAGGCAAGCACTTTGTCCAAGGTCTATTTCCCCTTCTTCTGAGGGTTGTTCTCCCTCTTTTATTGCAGTCCACAGTATTTTAACTTTCTGTTTCTGCTTCTCTTCATTCTTCTGTACATACACTTTTTGAGCCTCTTTAACAAAACATTTAGCTCTTTCTCATACCATTCTTCTATTTTTTTCTAATTTAAAAATGTAATCTAGATTTATTGGTTCTTTTCTCCACTCATACAGTATTATTTCAGCTTTACTTTTCCCTTGGGTCCATTTTGATCTTTCTCACTTACTTAACATTTCTCCCAAAGGGCTGTTTAGGGGAATATTTAGGGTTTTCTTTGCTTTTCTCTTTACTTTCTTTCCCACCCATTAAGGTGATGGTCAGTGATACTCCCTGTAAGCAGTCGCAATACAAGGAACACGAGGTCGCTTGTTACAGCCCCCTGTCTGGGAGAGGAGACACGCCTTTGTTGCCCTGACAAGGAACCAGAGACACCCCCTGTTACTGCCCCCTGACTGGGGACCAGAGACATCCTCTATTATAGTACCAGTTAGTAGCAGAGACCAAAAAGCATAAAATCTTTAATAATTCATTCAAAGGAGTAAAACAAGGGTAAATTACTTAATATTTGATAAAACAGGTTAGCAAAAGAGAATAAAAGAACCAAAATACTTAATATTCTTAAAGGATACAAAAGGATTCAGTATAGTTGAAATATAGTTGATGCTGCAGCAGTTCCTTCCTATCTCTGATTCTTACTCAAGCAGACAGGCCAGAACTACCAGGATCAGCAGAAGCTGGACGGCCTCCATGCTTAGCAGGTGTCTCTGCGGAGCTAACACAGGCTCGGTGGAAGGATGGGTGTTGCTCAGCTCTCCCACTCCTGGTGTTCCTATTTATCAGCTATCCATTATACTACGTAGGGCCAGGACGCAGTATAAGGTGATGCCTGGGAGGCAGCCAAACGCCACCTGTTAATTACATAAGTGGCAACAATCTGCTCATGCTCATCTCTTGGGTAGTGGTCGTATGACCCCTGCACACATGACCTTCCTCCCATCATCAGCTTTCTCAACCCCTGTACCAACCTTCACCATTGTGTTCCCAGGGTATTTGTATCTATCTTTAGATGTGCAGCTAAGAGAGGAACACAGCCTTGATAAAAGAGAACATCTAGTGTCATACAGTTACTTTGTACACTACTTTGCCTGGTTTCCCAGCATGTCATAACTACTTTCTCACCCTTCTATGCTCCATTGATCATCTAAATTAAAAGTACTTTCTTTATATTCGTGTTTTTCTATAACTTAGCAAGGGGCAAGGCCAGACATAGACCAAAATAATAATATCATCAATATCCTCCTCCTTCTCCTCCTCCTGCTTCTCCTCCTCCTCCCCACCACCACCACCCGGTGCTGTCGCTGCCGGAGCCGAGCCGGGCCCTTCCCAGTGCTCCCAGTCTGCCCAGCCATCTCCGAGCGCCTCACAGAGGGCTTCAGGTGGGGACGGCACACAAGTGCTGCTGGAGGCTCTCACCTCAGTTCTCTTTGGTTTGTTCTTCCTGAGCTCGGCAAAAGCAACTTTTGGAGATTTCTACAAGTCTGTCCCCTCCTCCACTCGGCCAAAGGGATTTGGGGCAGTTTTCCCTTTTTGGGTCAAATAAAACCAATGCACTGAGTCCTGCCAGGACGCCGCAGCTCTGCAGCCTGTGGAGCCTGTGCTGGCCCTGTGCATGCCAGAGTGCTTGTCAGAGAAACAAAGAGAATAATCACTAAGTGGTTAACTGATTCCTAATAAATTGCTCTTAATCAAAGGGCAGGAGAAAGGAGGGCCCAGGGCTCCTGCTGAGCCTATGCTGGTTCTACAACTCTGTATTTGTATCTATCTTCAAATACATCTGGCATTTTACTGATCCATTTTCAATATTTTGTACCTCTTTAAATGATATTTTATTGATTCTCTTAAATATCAGGATCAACACCTTGATCTTTTATTTTCACCATTTTTGGGAGGGAGAGTGAGAAGGGGTTTTTCCTTCTCGGTACTTGGTGCTGTGGCTCCTTGACTTTTCCCCTGGGTTTCCTTCCTCTGGATACAAACCCCCTATCCCCGGCCCCTCGGTGCCCCTCCCTTGGACATCAGGGTGAGTCCTCCCCACAGCTGTGGGGCTGTGGCAGGGCAGGGAGCTTGGGCGCTGCTGCCAGTTCACCCCAGCCCAAGCCAGTGCAGGGGTCAGTGGGGTTTTGGCTTCATGCCCCTCCTCTGTGTCCCCAGCCCTGTGCTCTCCCCAGCTCTACTGGGACATCGAGGACCAGGACGGCTCCATGGTCTGAGGCCAGGGGGGCAAGCAGGGGCTGCAGGGGGCCCCCGTTCCCCTGGGGTGAAGAGACTGGGGGATCGTGTCAGCTGGGCCCTCTCAAATTGGTGGGGGAGAGGAACTTGAGGGGGGTGGTGATGCGGGTGGGGTAATGCCACCCCTCAGGTCCTCAAGAGCTGCTCAGGGTGGGGAAACTGAGGCAGAGATTGAGGGAGGAGCACCTGGGTGGGCTTTTCTCAAGGCTGTGGTTGGGTGCTGTCCCACTCCCAAGCTGGGACCCCCTAAAGGGGGAGCAGAAAGGACTTTGGGGACACTGAGCTCCTCTTGCTGCTGTGCAAGAGTGTCTGCAGGGCTTTCAGTGGGTCTCTCCAGGGGGCTTTGCTTCAGGACACCCTGCCATGACCTCTGCAGGGGTGGGAAGGTGACAAGGGCTCCTAAGCCTCCCCTTTATTCCATATCCCTTCCCCGGCCACAGGATCTGGCATTCCAGGACGTTGGTGGGTCCTTGTCACAGCCTCCGCAGTGTCCCTCCTGCCTCCTCAGGACCCTGATGGCCACCCTGGCGCTGTCCCTTGGGCTGTGCCAGGAGTTTTCCCTATGGACTCTTTGTGGGGGGTGGTGGAGGCAACCTGATTCCCCTTCCCACCCATCCCTGATGTCCCTGAATGGGCTTGGCATCCCCCACTCCCAGTGTCCTGGTAGGTGGCAGACAGAGGACTATCGGTGGATTATTGATGGCCACCGATACGGTGAATGGGGGAGGCGCTCCTAGGAGCAGGGCTCAAAGAGCAATAGTATATGCTCTAGAGGGACAAGCTCCTTCGAAGCTCAGGGGAGGCTCCTCCTGCTCCCAACCCGGTGACGATTCCTCGAAGGAAGAGGTCCACATGAGTTGAGAGTCCACGAAGAGAAGAGAAATTTATTGAGGTGTCCAGACTTATATAGGGGAGCATGGGACTTTCCAGAACAGGGACGGAGTGAGGAGAGGAGACAGGGAGGAGCGACACACCTCATTGGTCGGTATGCAAATTAGGGGGAGGAACAAATGGAGAACCAATAGGGGAACCGGGTTTGAACATAACCATATAAGGGAAATGGTGCACTGCACCAAACAGGGGCCAATCAGGAGAGGGTTGGCGGGAAAATGCCCTGAGGGTCTGTGGGAAGGAGAAACCTGGACAGGGATGACTAAGGGAAAAACAACTAGGGTAGCCATCTTGGGGTACATAGCAATCAAACTGGGGAAATGTCCATGTAACTCCTAAAGCCCCCATCGTCCTGATTCAGCTGCTTCCGGGGTTCTCCAGGTTCTTGGACCTCCGCGTCCTCATCCACCCAGCGCTTATAGTATTTTTGCCATTTGATAAAGTCCTCATCGATCAGGCCTCCTCCAACATCTGCCCCTTTTTTATTTTGTTGTTGCTGCGCTGTGAAGGCTTGAGGTGATGATGCAGCTCTACAAGAACGTGAACATTGGAGAAGGCAAGGAAGAACCCACATGAACACGAAAATAACAATATAATAACTGTAATAACCACTATCTTTTTAACGGTTTCAGACCATCCTTTAAAAGGAAGCCAACTAAACAAATCATCAAAACTGAAACCTTTTTCTTCTTTTAACTGATGAACCATAGATTTTAACTGGGAAATATGCGAATGAATAGATCGAGAGTTATCTGAAAAATTCATACAACATAATCCTTCAAACTCTTGGCAACCATGGCCATTAACTAACAACAAAAAGTCTATTGCTGCTTGATTTTGGAGCAACGCCTTTTTATTGTTTTGAGTATCTTCTAGGAGCTCTTCCAGAGCTTCACTAGTTGCGTTTGCTTCTTTGGCCAACCAGCATCCCATTTTGGTGAGTAAATCTAGGGCATGTTTTGTCCCAATGGCGGGAATAAAAATACTCCCAGCCAGATTCTTTCCTGGTGACCAAAATTTCATATTAGAATCACATCCTTGTACAAATTCATGCAATTGTCCCATCTTTTGGAGAGGGTGATGTGGTAACGGTTCATTTACGAAACCTTCCTCAGGTGCCACTTCCTCCTCTTTAGTCATCACAGGTCGTTTTCCACCTCTTAACCCTACATGTCTTTTTTGTCTTACGGAACTCTTATGAAGGTGTGTGGGTAGGTCAGAAAGATCCACAGTTTCTTTTAATTGCGAGTCGTTTTCATTGATAAACTTGGCTGGATTATATAAGGTAAGTCTGCCAATGGTACATGGACCTCCTATTGGCAATGGTGGGATCACCTTCCACGCTCTTCCCACAAAGGAGAAAGAGACTTTTAGGCAACCTAACAAATGTTGGCACGGAAGGCACTGAGAAAGGAGCCTCCTTTTCACACCAGAAGCTAAGATTGAAATAAACTCCTGGTGAGGAAACATTAAAATAAACCTTGTCATAATTTCTTTGTTTTGGCTTAAAATAAAAACACATAGGGGATCGCAATGTACCCAGAATTTCCAATTCTTCTTGTCTGTCTCCTTGATATATCTCAAACTGACCCCACTGTTCCGGCAACGACGGAATTCCCACCAAACAGGTCTTAAACGGATTTGATGGGTCCGTAGTTGACAGACAGATGGAATCTGTCTTCAAAGTTTGGGCTAAATTAATCCAAATATTTTTTGATGCCAATAATGCCCATGTAGGCACTACCGGATTTTGAATAGATCCAATTGTAGTTGTTGGTGTCTTAACAGAAAAAACCTGTGACGAGCTTTTAGACATTTCCATACGCAATGGCAGTGGAACTTGTCCTTTCGCTACTATAATTATGCCACCCGATGTCATAATTATCCAAAGAGCGAAGAAAGACCCCAGTCATCTTCTTCCTCCAACGTTGCCCATCCCTCCAAGGTGTCCTTCTGATGAAACCTGATGCACCTAGACGGGATCCACCGGGGGCCAGACCCTGTAGAAACACATGCATGGCCTCTGCCCCATGTGAGTAATGGTACAGGGCCGACCCACTCTCCGGTAGCGACATCACGAAACCATACCTTTGCTTCTCCCGTTTTCAATTTTTCGACTCTAAAGTGCCGCTCAATTGGAGAGCAATCATCGTGTAGCCTATTCAAAAAATTAAGGATGTATAATGCTTTATTCAATCTTTCTTGCGGAGAGAGCTCTGCTGCCGAACTATTCTGTTTAGTAAGCATGTTTTTTAATGTAAGATGAGCTCTCTCGATAAAAGCCTGCCCCTGGGGTGCGTGTGGAATTCCAGTGGTGTGTTTAGTGCCCTAGAGAGAGAAAAAATCTCTTACCGTAGAGGAAACATAGGCTGGACCATTATCTGTTTTTACTTGCTTCGGGACGCCCATGATGGAAAAGGCTGAGGAGAAGTGTCGCTTAACATCTTTAGCTTTCTCCCCAGCATGGGCTGTAGCAACTATGAGTCCCAAGCAGGTGTCCACTGACACATGTACAAATCGCAGGCGGCCAAATCGTGGTACATGTGTCACGTCTGATTGCCAGAGGTCAAGCGGGTGCAATCCTCTCGGGTTGACCCCCTCCTGAGGAACAGGAGTGACCTTTTGGCAATCGGGACACGTGGACACAATGGCCCTTGCCTGGGTGACAGATAAATTGAAGTTTTTTCTGAGCGACTCAGCACTTTGATGAAAAAATTTATGAGAAATTTGTGCCTGCTCAAATGTATTGGGAACTGGAGCCAAATTAATCATTACATCTGAATTAGTTGCTCTATCTGCCACCCTATTTCCTTCTACGATAGGTCCAGGCAAATCTGTATGTGATCTCATGTGTTGGATGTAGAACGGATGCTCTCGGCATTGAACTGCACTCAAGAGTTTGCTGAACATCTGGAATAAAATCTGGTTAGAGATGTCTTTGAGGTAGCTATTCTCAATCCTTGTTACAACTCCTACCACATATGCAGAATCCGAAACAATGTTGAGCGGCTGAGGGAATAAATAAAAGGCTCTTAATACCGCTGACAACTCTTACTAATTGTGAAGATCCGGAAACTGAATGGACATCCGTTTTCCATCTTAACCCTTCAGTCCATGCAACGACCGCTTTGCCTGTTTTACCGGATCCATCTGTAAAAACAGTTCGTGCATGCGGGATTGGTACATGCGAAAGCATAAACTTAAGTCTGGGCTGAGAAACAGAAAGGAATTGTAAGAAAGGGATAGAAGGTAAGTGGTACAAAATTTTCCCAGTGAAGTCTGCCATGACAACCTGAAAATCAAAGATATGAACATCAAAATACTGCAACTGGGATTTCGTTAAAGGTAAGTAAAGAAAATCAGGATCCTTCCCAATTAGGTCCCAAAACCTCAAGCGCCCTTTGTGGCAAACTTTGGCAAGCATTTCAGGAAAGGTGGTAATTGTCTTCTGGAATTGAAAACTGAGAAAAATCCATTCCCACAACACAAAATCCTTATTCACAATGTCTATCTGTCCCATTACGGCATAAGGTTGTCGTTGTCCTCTGAAGACAACCAAAGCGGTTGGAGACCCAGATTTCATCCTCCTAGCTTGGCATGAGGAGATGCGATGATTGATTTTTTCTTAAACTTCTCGTGCTTCTTGAGTGAGGACCCTGGGGGAGAACAAGTCTGGATCTCCTTTTAACAGTTTAAATAATGGTGCCAAAAAATCGGTCGATAGTCCTAAATAAGATCGTACCCAATTAATGTTGCCCAATAGCGTTTGTAGTTGATTCAAAGTCCTGACATCACTCGAAATTTGAATTTTTTGTGGAGCAAAGGTTCGTGATGATAAAAGCAGTCCCAGGTAACGCCAAGGTGCAGTTGTTTGGGTTTTATCTGGCGCCACCTCGAGACCTGATGACATAAGCGTGTTCACTACTTCATTATAAACTTCCTTCAATTTTGTAGAATGGTTGGCAGCAATTAAAAGATCATCCATATAATGATAAATGATGGTTTCAGAATATTTAGATCTTACAGGACTCAATATTTTGGAAAGCACAGATTGACAGATGGTTGGACTATTTTTTATACCCTGGGGGAGAAGAGCCCAATGGAATCTTTTGGTTGGCTCCTCTGCATTTAGTGATGGTATAGTAAATGCGAACCTGCGGGCATCTTTCAGGTGGAGGTAAATATTGAAAAAGCAACCTTTAATATCCATGATCATAATGGGCCAATTTTCTGGAAGGAGTGCTGGGGATGGTAGTCCCGACTGCAATGGACCCATTGGTTCTATTATATTATTTGCCTCCCGCAGGTCATGGAGAAGTTGCCATTTCCCCGATGACTTTTCGATAGTAAATATGGGGAAATTCCACGGGCTATCAGTGGGGACTAACCTATTTTTTGCCAATTGTTCGTCAATTAATTCATGTAAATGCCGCAATTTTTCTCCCCTTAAGGGCCACTGATTCACCCAGACCGGAGTGTCTGTGGTCCAGGTGAGGGGAGGAGCTTGCGGTGCCCCAGTGGCCCCCATTACAAATTTGGAATTTTTAATGTAAGTCCCCACTGGGAGATGACATCTCGCCCCCACAGGGTAACCGGGATATTGAGAATGAAGGGTCATGACAAAGCCAATCGACCCTCAGGCCCTTCAACCAGGAGAGGGGAGGAACTTTGCCGAGGGATTTGAATTCCCCCTACCCCCCGGATATCTATTGATGGTGAGAAAGTGGACCTGTCTTTTGGCCAATCTTTTTCTGCTATAATGGTAACATCGGCCCCAGTATCCAACAGGCCTGAAATTTTAATTTTTCGATCTCTATTGAGAAAGGTAATTTCACATGTTAACATTGGTCTTTGTAATGTTACCAACTGGGACCAAGCTGCTTGAGCACATTCTTCCACGGGTGATGAAATAGGTATAGGTAAAAGTTGAGCAATGACATCTTCTTCACACAATTCGACCGGTACAAAGGTAGGCTTAATGAAAACTGAAACAACATTAGCCTCAAACAATTTAACCAGAGCAGGTATAACCACAAGACCCAGTTCAATCGCCTTCTGCGTTCCTGTAACTAAAAAGGTACCATTATAAGTTTTAGTCTCTGGAACAATCAATAAAACAGTTTGAAAAGTATTATCATTCAAAATCACTGTGTTGGTAACTGCCAACCCCAGGTGAGGCCCACTTGTGACGGTTTTCCCTCCGGAATTGGTGGCAAAAGGTGGCGAGTCGCGTCGTTGTTGGAATCCTGGGCAACTTGTGTCCTCACACCGCCCTGTGCGCTCCGCGGACCGTTTCCCAATGACAATGTTCGCCCCTGGCGATCAAATCGCGAACGGCACTCCGATGCCCAATGCCTTCCCTTTTTACATTTAGGGCACAGGCCTGGAGGTGCGGGGCTTCTAACTCCAGCTGCTTTTGGACAATTGGTTTTAAAGTGTCCAGTTTGCCCACAACCACAGCACTTGGCCTGGAATGGTTGGACTGTAGCAGCTAAGGCGTGGGAAACCTCTTTTGCCACTTCCTTAGCTAATTGTTTATTGTTCTTTGCCATGCAAGAACCGAAGCTGTTACCCATGGTTATTTGGGCTTGGGCCAGGGTATTGGCCAGTTTGTCTGTAGCAGTAATGTCCTTACAAGCCTTAACCATGTCTAGGGGCGTAGGATCTTTGAGCGCCCGCAGGACTGGCTGGCACTGTGCATTTGCATTGGAGATTGCTATTTGTTTAAAAATAATATCTTGAACATGTTTTTCCTTTGTTTCTCTAGATATAGCCTCTTTGAGTCTCTCAGTGAACCTCATGAAAGGTTCGTCCAGTTCCTGAAACACAGATGTAAATGGTGGAGTGACTTGAGAGGCTTCCGCGATTGTCTGTAATGCTTGAAATGCGAGGTTTTTTGTTGTCAGTAAGTCATGAGTATCAATTGTCATTTGTTGGGCATTATATGCCCATCTCCCAACACCGAAGAGCATCTCAATGGTGTCTGGGACCGGCCTGTTGGTAACACTGGCCGTCTCATGAGCGTATTTACGAACATTTGCATACCAAGTGTCTAAAAACATCGTGATCTCCATGTTGTTCACCAATGTCCTTGCTAGGTCTTTCAAGTCATTAGGTGTAAATGTAAATGCTTGTAAAAGTGCGCCTATGACTCCCATTGCATATGCTGATGAGAGGCCATATTCCGCCACTGCCTTTTTTGCATCTTTTATTAAAGGAATTGGTAACGGTTCCCAATGAGGCTGATTAGCACCATCGAAAAACACTGGGAAAGCTTGAATTGCTTGGAGTTCATTTGGATCTTTGGCCTGTAACGCAGCTCGCTCCATTCGGGATAAACGAGCTGGCTGATGGCAAGCGACTGAGAGGTCTGTTGTATTGGGTGCTGCCATCGGAGATTGTCCTAGTTCAGCAGGAGGGACCAGCTAACCCTGTGTGGTGGTGATCAAAGCTGTGTATTCTAACCCCTCTATTCATTCCCCAAGGTCAATGGGCCATTAGCAGCAGCTGCCCAGGGAGCCATTATCACTTCACACCCAGCCTGAGGAGGGCGGAGCTGCTAATGGGCCATCACCAGCTCAACACCCCCTGGCTCCCAGAGTTAATCACCCATTGTGTGAGTCCCCGCCCAGGGGGAGGGACTGAGAGCTCCCTGAGGGTACATAAGGGGTGGGTAAGAAGACCTCGGGAACTTCTCGTCGGATCCAGAGCAGCAGCAGGACCTCGACAGCAGGAGATCACCGCTCTCGCCCAGACCACAGCCCTCGCCTGCACCAACAGGTTTTCCTTTTCCTTTTGCTCTGGACTTGGGGGAACCACAGGGGTCTCAGCACAAGGGCAAACAAACCCCCTTGGGTTTGTGCCCCAGGACACTGGGTTATACTGCTGGGGTATTGTGAGTTGAAAGCAATTTCCCTTGTGTGTCAGTGTTGTTATTGTAATATTATTATTAAATTTTAGGTCTGATTTATAATCTCTCTCGTGGTGAGTTCATTTCCCCTGCTGGTTTACCTTCAAACCAGCACATCTTTTGGCGCCCAATGTGGGGCCACGAGAGAGAAGTCAGAATTACAATTTCATTTTTTGTATTTGGATACAGAAACTCCCTGACTACCATGTTGCTTGATGTATTCATGTGGATGGTGTATCTGGGCCTGTTCATATTTCGACACATGGGGAACCATGTGCCTATTTTGATGCTCTCTTTAATACCAGGGAGAAGGATCAAAATTGCTTTATTAATATACTATGTTTATGTTGTCATAACATCAGAAGCAATGAATTTCATTGTGAATGTATATTCAGTCTGGTGTGCCTGTCCTGGTTTGGGTTGTTACCTCTGGGGTCTCATTAAAAATAGCACCCAGACTGTGGGGAAAACAGGC
Organism: Pithys albifrons albifrons; assembly: GCF_047495875.1. Lineage (NCBI taxonomy): Eukaryota > Metazoa > Chordata > Aves > Passeriformes > Thamnophilidae > Pithys > Pithys albifrons. The sequence continues at coordinate 13,101,059 of NC_092476.1, read as the reverse complement.
GGAGATGGTTACTTCCACCTTTTCACCTCTGCTACAACAATCATTGAAAATATTGAGCTTCCTTTTGATGTTAGGGACAGCATAATCTTGCTGTTAGTGTTGCTTTGTCTCCTCTGTACTGTATACACCATGTTTAGGGTCAGAACTGGGCTCTCTAAGGAGACTTGCTGGAGGCCTGCCCTGGGAGCGGATGATGTTGAGTGGCACGGGAAGTGGGAAGATATGGGCCAGTATTTGGAGACCTTCTCTCCTCAAATGATCTGGAAATTCACCCCGGAACAACTGCAGGACCCTGCCAAAATGCTAAGCTATGTGAAAGGAAGATGCTCTGGTAGTCCCAGAGATGTGCAGCTCACAGCAACCTGCTGGGCCCTGGCCACTGCCTACCGCACACTGCTTGGTGTGGTACAGCATCATCAGGAGGAGGGGAAAAGGAGCAAATCCACAGGCACCATGTCCACCCAAACCACGGCTGAGCCAGAGAGGAAGAGAGATACATCAACTAGCACCATGTCCCCCCAGACCATGACTGAGCCAGAGAGGAAGAGAGATACATCAACCAGCACCATGTCCACCCAAACCATGGCTGAGTCAGAGAGGAGAAGAGATACATCAACCAGCACCATGTCCACACAAACCACAGCTGAGCCAGAGAGAAAGGGAAACAAATCAACCAGCACCATGTCCACACAAACCATGGAGGAGCCAGAAGGACAACAGAAACCGATAGCAGTTGCCCCTGTCCAGAAAAGAAAATCAAAGACCAAATCAGTTCGTATAGTGCATGACGAGGAAGAGTCAGGACCTTCATCTCAAGCAGAAGAAATGGAGCCAGAAATAATCACCCGGTCCCTATCCCTGGGAGAGCTGCGTGAGCTCCGGAGAGAGTTCACACGACAGGCAAATGAGTCCATCTTGACCTGGCTACTTCGAATCTGGGATGCTGCAGCCAATGATACAATTCTAGATGGGAGTGAGGCAAGGCAGCTGGGATCCCTTTCTCGAGATGTTGTCATTGATCAGGGCATTGGAAAGAGACAGGAAACTCTCAGCCTCTGGCGGCGACTGTTGTCAAGCGTGAGGGAGAGATATCTTTGTAAGGAGGACCTCCATGTACAGCAAGGACAGTGGAACACAATGGAACAAGGTATCCGGTGCTTAAGGGAATTAGCCGTACTGGAGATAATCTTTTCAGAGGATGAGAGATTCCCTAAAAGTCCAGATGGTGTCCAGTGCACATCCCAGATGTGGTTAAAATTTGCACAACTTGGGCCAGAAATGTATTCTCGCTACCTTGCAACATTGCAGTGGAGAGAGGGAGAAGACAAGGTGGGTGCACTGGTCAGCAAACTCAGGATTTATGAAGACACTGTCACTGCTCCATTACGAGCCTACGTCTCAGCTGTGGAAACAAAACTGGCTGAACTGGAAGAGAAGATTAAGGAAGGACTCTTCCATATCTCTCCAGAACAAACAAGAGTCTCTGCCATCAGAAGCAGGCGTCTTCCAGCTAAGGAGAAAGGGTACACTCCACGCGGCAATCTGTGGTTTTACCTCCATGAGCATGGAGAAGATATGAGGAAGTGGGATGGGAAACCCACCTCTTCCTTAGCAGCTCGGGTACGTGAATTGCAAAGAGGCACAACTAACACAGGGAATTCTTCAAGGTTGAAGGCTGCTCCGGTCTCTCGTGGGCAAGGCTCCAGACAGTATAGGAATGATGATGTTATGCCCGATCCTCTTGAAGGAACCTCCCGGTCATATTCACAGGGAGAGCGCAGTGAATACCATGACCAGAACTAGGGGGGCCCTGCCTCTAGCCAGGTAGAGGAGAGGGACAATCGGGTTTATTGGACTGTGTGGATTCGGTGGCCTGGCTCATCAGACCCACAGAAATACAAAGCTTTAGTGGACACTGGTGCACAATGCACGTTGATGCCATCAGGATACGTCGGGGCAGAATCCATCTCTATTTCTGGGGTGACAGGGGGATCCCAACAGCTGACTGTACTGGAAGCTGAAGTCAGCTTGACTGGGAAGGAATGGCATAGACACCCCATTGTGACTGGTCCAGAAGCCCCATGTATCCTTGGCATAGACTACCTGAGGAATGGGTATTTCAAAGACCCAAAGGGACTGCGTTGGGCCTTTGGCATAGCTGCTGTGGAGACAGAGGAAATCAGACAGCTGAGCACCTTGCCTGGCCTCTCAGAGGACCCTTCTGCTGTAGGACTGCTGAAAGTTGAAGAACAATTGGTACCGCTGGCCACAGCCACAGTGCACCGTCGGCAATACCGCACTGACCGAGACTCTGTGACCCCCATACACAAGATGATTCGTGAGCTGGAGAGCCAAGGGGTGGTCAGCAAGACTCACTCACCCTTTAATAGCCCCATATGGCCAGTACGAAAGTCCAGTGGAGAGTGGAGGCTGACGGTGGATTACCGTGGTCTCAATGAGATCACACCCCCCCTGAGTGCCGCTGTGCCGGACATGCTGGAGCTTCAGTATGAGCTGGAGTCCAAGGCAGCCAAGTGGTATGCCACCATCGACATTGCCAATGCCTTTTTCTCCATTCCATTGGCAGCAGAGTGCAGGCCGCAGTTCGCTTTCACCTGGAAGGGGGTGCAGTACACCTGGAATCGACTGCCCCAGGGGTGGAAACACAGTCCCACCATTTGCCATGGACTGATCCAGACTGCATTGGAAAAGGGTGAGGCTCCAGAACATCTACAGTACATCGATGACATCATTGTATGGGGGAACACAGCAGGGGAGGTTTTTGAGAAAGGAAAGAAGATAATCCAGATTCTCCTAAGAGCTGGTTTTGCCATTAAACGAAGTAAGGTCAAGGGACCTGCTCAGGAAATTCAGTTCCTAGGAGTGAAGTGGCAAGACGGGCGTCGCCAGATTCCAACAGAGGTGATCAACAAAATAGCAGCTATGTCCCCACCGACCAGCAAGAAGGAAACTCAGGCTTTCCTAGGTGCCGTGGGTTTTTGGAGGATGCATATCCCTGAGTACAGTCAGATTGTAAGCCCTCTCTACCTTGTGACACGGAAGAAAAATGATTTCAGGTGGGGCCCTGAACAACAACAAGCCTTTGAGCAGATTAAACAGGAGATTACCCATGCAGTAGCCCTTGGGCCAGTCAGGACAGGACAGGATGTGAAGAATGTGCTCTACACTGCAGCCGGGGAGAATGGCCCATCCTGGAGCCTCTGGCAGAAAGTACCTGGGGAGACTCGAGGACGACCGCTGGGATTCTGGAGTCGGGGATACAAAGGATCTGAGGCCAGCTACACCCCAACTGAGAAAGAGATCCTGGCAGCTTATGAAGGAGTTCGAGCTGCCTCAGAAGGGATTGGCACTGAGGCACAGCTCATCCTGGCACCCCGACTACCAGTGTTGGGCTGGATGTTCAAAGGAAAAGCTCCTTCTACTCATCATGCCACTGATGCCACATGGAGTAAGTGGATCGCTCTGATCACGCAGCGAACCCGGATAGGGAATCCTAATCGCCCTGGGATTTTGGAAATCATCACTAACTGGCCAGAAGGTGAGAGTTTTGGATTGTCCTCTGAAGAAGAAGAGGAGCAGGTGACACGAGCTGAGGAGGCCCCACCATATAACCAGCTACCAGAAGAGGAGAAGCGATATGCTCTCTTCACAGATGGCTCTTGCCGCATTGTAGGGACAAGCCGGAAATGGAAAGCAGCTGTATGGAGTCCTACACGTCGAGTTGCAGAAGCGACTGAAGGACAAGGTGGATCAAGTCAGGTTGCAGAGCTGAAAGCTGTTCAGCTGGCTTTGGATATCGCTGAATGAGAGAAGTGGCCAAGACTCTACCTTTACACTGACTCGTGGATGGTGGCCAATGCTCTGTGGGGATGGCTGGAGCGTTGGAGAAAGGCCGGCTGGCAGTGCAAAGGGAAACCCATCTGGGTGGCTGAGATGTGGCAGGACATCGCTGCCCAGGTAGAGAAGCTGAGTGTGAAGGTCCGTCACGTAGATGCTCATGTACCCAAGAGCCGGGCTAATGAGGAGCATCGTAACAATGAGCAGGTGGATCGAGCTGCCAGGATCGAAGTCTCTCAGGTAGATCTGGATTGGCAGCATAAAGGTGAATTGTTTCTAGCCCGATGGGCCCATGATGCCTCTGGTCATCAGGGCAGAGATGCGACATACAGATGGGCTCGTGACCGAGGGGTAGATCTAACCATGGACAGTGTCTCACAGGTTATCCATGACTGTGACACATGTGCTGCCATCAAGCAGGCCAAGCGGGTGAAGCCTCTATGGTATGGTGGACGGTGGTCGAAATACAGGTATGGGGAAGCCTGGCAAGTTGACTACATCACACTTCCCCAAACACGCCAAGGCAAGCGCTACGTGCTGACCATGGTAGAGGCAACCACTGGATGGCTGGAGACATACCCCGTATCTCACGCCACTGCCCGGAATACCATCCTGGGCCTTGAGAAACAAGTCCTGTGGAGACACGGCACCCCAGAGAGAATAGAGTCTGACAATGGCACCCACTTCAAGAACAGCCTCATAGACACCTGGGCCAGAGAGCACGGCATTGAGTGGGTGTATCATATCCCCTACCATGCTCCAGCTGCCGGGAAAGTTGAGCGATGTAATGGACTGCTGAAAACAACCTTGAAGGCGTTGGGTGGGGGAACTTTCAAACACTGGGAGCTGCATTTGGCAAAGGCCACCTGGTTGGTCAACACCCGGGGCTCCATCAATCGAGCTGGCCCTGCCCAATCAGAACTCTTGAATACTGTAGATGGAGATAAAGTCCCTGTGGTCCATATGAGAGGTATGTTAGGAAAGACTGTTTGGGTGAGTCCCACCTCAAACAAAGGCAAACCCATCCGAGGGATTGTCTTTGCTCAAGGACCTGGTTGCACTTGGTGGGTAATGCAAAAAGATGGAGAAACACATTGTGTACCACAAGGGGACCTAATTTTGAGCGAGAAGAGTTTGTAATGTTTCATCGTATATATGTGTATATATATGTATAGGTAAAAAGGGGATTAGTTTGGGAATGACTAGATGGAGTAGAATAAGGGGTGGATAATGTCCTAGTTCAGCAGGAGGGACCAGCTAACCCTGTGTGGTGGTGATCAAAGCTGTGTATTCTACCCCCTCTATTCATTCCCCAAGGTCAATGGGCCATTAGCAGCAGCTGCCCAGGGAGCCATTATCACTTCACACCCAGCCTGAGGGGGGCGGAGCTGCTAATGGGCCATCACCAGCTCAACACCCCCTGGCTCCCAGAGTTAATCACCCATTGTGTGAGTCCCCGCCCAGGGGGAGGGACTGAGAGCTCCCTGAGGGTACATAAGGGGTGGGTAAGAAGACCTCGGGAACTTCTCGTCGGATCCAGAGCAGCAGCAGGACCTCGACAGCAGGAGATCACTGCTCTTGCCCAGACCACAGCCCTCGCCTGCACCAACAGGTTTTCCTTTTCCTTTTGCTCTGGACTTGGGGGAACCACAGGGGTCTCAGCACAAGGGCAAACAAACCCCCTTGGGTTTGTGCCCCAGAACACTGGGTTATACTGCTGGGGTATTGTGAGTTGAAAGCAATTTCCCTTGTGTGTCAGTGTTGTTATTGTAATATTATTATTAAATTTTAGGTCTGACTTATAATCTCTCTCGTGGTGAGTTCATTTCCCCTGCTGGTTTACCTTCAAACCAGCACAGAGATGAACTGAACGGGATTGGTTGTTGGCGCTGTGGGGGAGAACTAAACGGGTTGGTGGGTGATAGTCCAGTAGGCCCATGGCTTGGGCCTACCCGCAGGACGCCACCATTTTGGACCGGAAAATGGGAGGGGCCTGAGCCGCCCGCGGTGTAAGAGGACGGATCTAGATGCGGAGGGTCATAGGGACCGCCCATGAAGGGGGATGGCCCCTCCCCTCCTGATGTCACCAACGAGGGGTAGACACTAGGCACCTCCTCCCTTTTGCTCCGGACACCATTTTGTGCATCTGAGTCCCCGTCGCCATTTTGTGGTCGTGTAGTACATGCGGTTGGGGAAGCAGAGATGGTGGTGGTGACTGTATTTGTGATGGCCCCAAAGTTCGAGGGGAACGGTCCTGGTGGAAGGGGGATTCTGGTGTCCCGATGCCATTCGCGCGCTTCGACCGCAACTCCCTAAAGTGACTGTTCCTGGGGCCCCCTGGATCCCCGATTCCTGATCTGCTTCTAAGATGGACTGAATTAGGGTCCATGCCATTAAGGCACATGTGGCGTTCTTATCCTTTTTGTTCGCCGCCGCCCATAATTTATGTCCAAATCAGTCCCACTCATCAGTGGTGAGGTTGAGAGGCAGAGAATAGCCTTCCTTGGACATGCACTTTGTTAACGATTTTACAGCTGCTTTGTCCACCTCACGATTGGCTTCAGTTATGAGGGACTTCAGGCGGCGATAATCGTTTTTTTCTCTTTTGGAGAGAAGCCCACCCATTTTGAATAAATGAGGAATGTGTGACGGGGAGAGGAACTTTCCGGGGAGCTACCTACCTCCAGGGCAGGTTGAGGATCGGTCCTTCGGTCCCGCATTGAATCAACGGGGGATGTTCAGCAGAGCTGAGGGAATGCCGAGGTGCTCTGTCTAGTAGCTGTCTCCGGGGTCCACTGATGGCCGAGGGTTTCACCCGCCCTACGGCTGTAAAAGGTACAGCGTGGAGAATGTCACCACGCACGTTGGGCGCCAATTATTGGTGGATTATTGATGGCCACCGATACGGTGAATGGGGGAGGCGCTCCTAGGAGCAGCGCTCAAAGAGCAATAGTATATGCTCTAGAGGGACAAGCTCCTTCGAAGCTCAGGGGAGGCTCCTCCCGCTCCCAACCTGGCGACGATTCCCCGAAGGAAGAGGTCCACACGAGTCGAGAGTCCACAAAGAGAAGTGAAATTTATTGAGGTGCCCGGACTTATATAGGGGAGCATGGGACTTTCCAGAACAGGGACGGAGTGAGGGGAGGAGACAGGGAGGAGCGACACACCTCATTGGTCGGTATGCAAATTAGGGGGAGGAACAAATGGAGAACCAATAGGGGAACTGGGTTTGAACATAACCATATAAGGGAAATGGTGCACTGCACCAAACAGGGGCCAATCAGGAGAGGGTTGGTGGGAAAATGCCCTGAGGGTCTGTGGGAAGGAGAAACCTGGACAGGGATGACTAAGGGAAAAACAACTAGGGTAGCCATCTTGGGGTACATAGCAATCAAACTGGGGAAATGTCCATGTAACTCCTAAACCCCCATCGTCCTGATTCAGCTGCTTCCGGGGTTCTCCAGGTTCTTGGACCTCCGCGTCCTCATCCACCCAGCACTTAGAGTATTTTTGCCATTTGATAAAGTCCTCATCGATCAGGTCTCCTCCAACAGAGGACAGCCCGCTTGTCCCAGCTTTGACAGCACCTTCAGGGAGCTACAAAGGATCCTGTGCCCCCCTTGAGGTAACCCCCGCCCCGGGGGTCCCCTTGGTGACACCTTCCCCACTAAAGCCAAGTCAGATCCTTCCCTGTGGTACAAGACAATGAGAGAATTGTGTCTTGGACTTGCAAAGGGTTGGGGTTTGGCTTTGTTCTGTTTTATGTCTGTATGTCTGTCTGTCTGTCCCCAGAGCCCGAGGGGTGCAGGCTCTGCCCTGTGGGCTGGATGCTGGGAAAGACCAAATGCTACTGGGTATCCAAAGGGATGAGCATCTGGAACTAGAGCTGGGAGAACTGCGGGAATTGAGGGCCACACTGGTGATGCCGTGGGACAAGGATGAGCTGATGAGGGGACTGATGGCCCTGGGGACACGGGACAGACCTTGGGGCTGCAGTTGGTGCTGTCCGGCAGGGTTGGTGGTGCCTGAGGGGCTGGTGGTGCCCAGGGGGCTGGTGGTCCTCGAGGGGCTCATGGTGCCCAGGGAATGGTCAAGGGATTCCCATAAGCCTGGGATGAGCTCCGCTCCATGTCCAAGCCCCCGAGGTGCCTGTGGCAGAGCGTGGGGGACACCCATGGGGCTTGGTCCTGGGATGAGGACTGAGCCTGTTTTGGGATAACCATCCATGGCACAGCAGCGTCACCACTGCTCCTTTCCCTGAACCAGGATCTCCTAAATAAAAGCCTGTGAAAACCTGGGCACTACTGGATTGACCTCTGGGTGCCCCGGGACAAGAAGGACTGGACCTGCCTGAACAGCTCCAGCCTAGACTGGGGCTGGTGAGAGGTGGGAGGAGTGCTAAGGGTAAGGGTGGGAACCCCCCTCTCCCCTGAGGGACCCTCAGGTGTGACATTGGCTCCCTTCTGCACCTGCAGGTTCCAGCTGGACCCTGGGAAGCAACAAGGAGTCTGTGGGGTGATCAGGGGCAAGAGCATCATTCCTGACAACTGCGACTCAAGGCTGCCACAGATCTGCCAGAGAGAAGCCACCAAACTCTAACCTGAAGCCTGAAGAGACATGGAGCTGGGAAGGATCAGTGGGGAGGGATGGGAGCCAGGGAAGGGAATGCAGAAGCTGGGCAGGTGGATGTGGGAGCCGGTGCTGCCATTGCTGCACAACAACCACCTGCACAAATAAATGAGGCTGTTTCCTGGCTCTGCTCTCTGGTGTGATAAACAGCGAGCAAACCCCCAAATTGGGTTTCCCTGGCTGCAAAGCTCAGCAGGGCTGACCCCTGGCACTGCACTGCCCCTGTAACCAGTCTGCACTGGGTATGTGAGGGGGCATGGACTGAGAGCACTGGGAGGGGCTGCTCGCAGCAGCCCTGACACCCTTCCACACACCCCCCCATCCTGCTCCAGCCCCCACAGTGAGTGCCCTGATGTTTCTTCATCCACCACCCACATGGGGGTTGTCCCACAGCTGCTTCTGGGGCTCCTGCAGCAGCACCTTTAAGAGGGTCAGGATTGAGGGGCCCTGAGACCCCTCGATGCAGACCCAGGTGAGCAAAGCCACCCTGAGAGACCCCTGGGTCCAGCACCACCTCTGCCCCCTCCTACCCTGTTCTCTGCACTGGAGAAGAGGGGACAGGAAAAATCTGCATCCCCCTCGTGCTTCCCAGTCCAGAAACAGTTTTGGAGCTGCAACTGCTGCTCAGCACCCACAGCTGGGGCTGCTTTGGGGCTGGGAGAGGAGTCTTTCCCTGGAGCAGAGGCCCTGCCCAGGGGTGGGAAATGGTTCTGCGTGGGGAAGGCTGGTGAGTTCCAACCCCCCTGACCCACCCATGGCACTCCTGGCTGATGGGTGAAGGGGCTCTTGGGAGGGGGTTTGTGAGTTTCTGTCTTCCCACTCAGAGGAACTTCCTGAAGCAGCTGCTTTGATCCAAAACAGGCCTGTGAGTGGGTAGGAGTCATGTCATCTGGGAGAGAGGAAAGGACAGGAAAAGCTTTGAGGGAGAGAGATTTCTGTGCCTCTATTCCTTTTTCTCATCTCTTCCTCCCTCATGTGTTTTTCACCCCAAAATACCCCAAGCTGCAGCCTTGACCAGGAGGAATTTGGGAGAGGAACAAAACACTGCACAATTAAACCTTATTAAAAATTCAAGCATTTGGACAGGAAAAAAACATCATTTTGGGTCTCCCCTTCAAAACACAGGCAGGGGATGTTCATCTAGAAAATATTTACTGGGGGGAAGTACCAGGTAAAGAGACTGGTAATTATTTTATTTACAGTCATGATGACAAGAACATCTGCTGGGCATTGATAGTAGGGTGTATATAGTTTTAGTAAATATAGAAATACTCTGCAGTGTCCAGTGACTCGACAGCAGCACCCACAGGTATTTCTAGTCTGTGTCAGTTGATCCTTGTTTCATTTATTTTTTTCTTATAAATATTTCACAAATCACTCCTATGGAACCAGTTTTGCTTCTTCTGAGGAGGGCTGTGACTGCTCAGGGGCTTGGGGGATTATCACCTTTTTTTGTTTTATTTTGGGACCCCAGGACATCCTGGCAAGTCCCAGCATGGAGCAGGAGCCGTCCAGGCCCTGGGAGCTCGGGGTGTTGTCCAAGGTCAGCTTGTGGCAGGAGGAGCTGAGGGTGTCCCTGTCCCCTCTGTGCCCCCCCAGGGGAGGCAGAAGCCCCTCAGGAGGCAGGTCCAGAGCGACCATCCCCTGTCCTGAGGGCTCCACGAGCTGCCCTGCACAGGGAGGGGAGATGGGGAGTGGGCTCAGGTGAGGCTGAAGGGTCATCCAGCACCTTGTGGGGTGAGCTGGGAGGCCTGGACTGAAAACACCTCACAGTTGTCATTCAGATAACACCTTTCCAGGTGCGGTGGTTGTAGTGGGTTTTAGCTGAGATCCTAGAAGGGGACACAGGTTAGATCAGCTGACTTCCAGTGACCAAGGAAATATTCCATACTATATGATGTCAACCCAGATATAAAAGGAACGGGAAGGGAGGCATTCTCTCTCCCCAGGTAATGGCCACCTTCCGACTGTTGCCATGCTGGAGTTTCACTTCCCGGAGGGGTGGCTAACCATCACTGCCTGTGAGAGGTAGACATTCAGTCCTAACTTCTGCTTTGTGTATGTGCACATTGTTTTATTTAATTTTCCTTCTTTTTTGCATAAATATAAACTGCCTACACCATAAGCCATGGTTTGTGTTATTTGCTTTTCTTCCCCCACCTTCTCCCCACCCCCCCGCCCCCATCTGGCTGGGAAGGGGAGGGGTGGAGTGGCTAGGTAGGCACCTGGCGTTCAGCCAAGGTCAACTCACAGCAGTGGTACATTACCACCCTATGCCAGGCCTCATTCTGATCTGAGAAATGCTCATTAGGCCTCAGCCTTGATAAACAGCCCCTGGGCTGAGCTGCTCTTGAGCTCATCAGAAATAATCTCTGCTCCCAGGAACTGGTGCTGTCTAATGAGCTCCTGATTCTTTAAAGAACAGCCTTGGAAAATTATTATTTTTCTTGCCTGAAGAACAATCCAAGTGGAATTCTATTTTTGCTCTCAAAATTTTAAAGGAAGTCACTGACCTGAATTGGGGCCATGATGGACAATTCCTGTGCCCAAAGCCCCCTCTGTGTGGGCTCCATAACCAGCGGTGCTGAGTCCCTTTGAGCTCTCTGGGGCTCCAGCAGCACAGGCTTCCCAAAGGCTCACACCCTTTTCAGGCAGCCCCCTGCTCCAGCATGGGCTCCTTCTTGGGCTGCAGGGGAAACTCAGCTCTGATGCTTGGAGCACCTCCTGACCTTCCTTCTGCACTGCCCTGGGCTCTGCAGAGCTGTTTCTATCCCATATTCTCCCTCTGCTCTTCTCTGAACTAAATTCCATCTGCACAAGGACTTTTCCCTCCTTAAATATGTTCTCCCCAAGGTGTCTCTGATGGGCTCAGCCTTGGCCAGCACTGAATTCCTCCTGGAGCCATCTGGAATTCGCTCTGCTGGACTCAGGGGAAGCTTCTGGCAGCTGCTCACAGAACCCACGCCTGCAGCCCCCCCGCTACCGAAACCTGGCCATAGAAACCCAATACACTGCCCAGCATGGATCATCTGGAACATGAGTCACCAGGTCGCTGCTAAACAGGCCTCATCGGGAATGTTGGTCATCAAGTCTTTACTCAACATGGCTCACCAGGTTTCTGCCCAGTGTGGGTCACTGTGGATCATCCAATGTGGATTCTCCAATGGGTGCAGTTGGAGCAGGGAAGGAAGCTCTTCCCACAGCTGGGTCACTTGGAGGGTTTCCCTTACCGGTGGGTCTCTTGGTGTTTGGTCAAGGCAGAGCTCTGGGTGAAGGTCCTGCCACACTCCCCACACTTGTAAGGCTTCTTCCCAGTGTGGATAAACTGGTGCCTGACAAGGTGGGAATGCTGGTTGAAGCTCTTCCCACAGTCAGGGCACTTGTAGCGCCTCTCCCCGGTGTGGATGCGGCGGTGGGTGATGAGGTTGGAGTTCTGGTTGAAGCTCTTCCCACAGTCGGTGCAGCGGAAGGGCCTCTCCCCTGTGTGCGTCCGCTGATGTACGAGGAGATCTGAGCTGGCCTTAAATCTCTTGCCACACTCGGGACACTTGTAGGGCCGTTCCCCCGTGTGCACCTTCTGATGTTGGAGCAGGGTGGAGCTCTGGCTGAAGCTCTTCCCGCATTCCCCACATATGTAGGGCCGTTCCCCAGTGTGGATCATCTGGTGGTAGATCAGCTTTGAGCTCTGGGTGAAGCTCTTCCCACATTCCAAGCACTTGTAGAGGCGTTCTCCAGTGTGAATCTGTTGGTGGCAGATCAGATGGGATCTCTGACTGAAGGTATTCCCACATTGCAAACACTTGTAGGGCCGTTCCCCAGTGTGGATCATCTGGTGGCGGATCAAGTGGGAGCTCTGGCTGAAGGTGTTACCACATTCCAAGCATTTGTAGGGCCGTTCCCCAGTGTGGATCATCTGGTGGTGGATCAGTTTGGAGTTGTTGCTAAAGCTCTCACTACATTTTTGCCCCAGGGTGAGGTTTTCCACCTCACAGCACTCTGGGCGGGGAATGGAGCCCCTCCTTCTGGGGTATCTCTGTGGCTTTTCCTCCCCAGTGCCTTCCTGTACCATGGAGCCGTTGAAAACAGCTTCTGCTACGAGGTGCTGCCAGGGTGATTTGTCCTCCATGCCTTCCATGCTCAGCTTGGGGCCTGGGACAGGAAAGAAAGAAGGACAGGCATGGGATTTACTTCCGGCCCACAGGGAAGGGCAAGGAGATCCCCCCAAACCCGGCCCCGGCAGGACGGCGTCAACAGCGGGGTTGTCCTGCAGCTGGGGGCAATGCTGGGCTGGAAGATGCAGCACAAGAGAGGGGCAAAGGGGCACTGACTTCCTCCTCACCTGCCTGGGGGTCCCGGGGCATCTTCTCTTCCTCGCAGCCTCCTCCTCCATCTGGCCAAGGCTTAGGAAGGAGAAATCCTGGTCTGGGGGAAAAACAAGTTGTGAGTGCATTGGCCTGGGGGTTCTTTGTGCCCATGTCCTTCTCTACTAGTCACCAGACCCAGCTATGGCCACTAATCATGGTCCATTTAATATGCCATGACAATGTTGCTAAAACTGCCCCCCACACTGCACTGAACGAGGCTTTGTCATCACCACTGATGACCTGGGTGCAAGAACCAGCTGGTCATGAGCAGGGAGATGGCATTTGTTACTCTATAGACTCAACGGGAAGAGAGTAAATCCTGCTCCAGGGATGGGTTTGCAAAGCATCCCTTGGGTCCCCAGGAGAGATTAGAAAATGGGGATACAGACAAAAGGACCCTCAGATGATCTCTGGGTGAGTGCAGGACCACCTCTGTGGCCTGCAGGGAGGGGACAGTGTTACCTACGAGGACAGGTCTGACAAGTGTGAGGCTGCTCCGGGTGTGTGGAAGAAACCTCATGCTCTCTTTGGCCCTGTCAATGGCCAGTACCGACCCCCCTGGCTGCTCCCGGCCCTGGGCAGCTCTCCTGCCACAGGCTGTGCCTTCGCCTGTATCCCTGCCAGTGTCCCTGGCCATGTCCTTGGCCATTGGCTCTCTCACTGCCAGCGGAGTGTGGGACGCTGGGGCTGGGGGTCCCTCCCGTGCTCCCTGGGCAGTCGGCATTGGGAGGGGGATGTGAGGGCTGGGCCTGCCCAGGACAGCCCCATCCTCATGGCTAGCGACTCTTTCCTGCTCCAGGCAAGTGCTTCAGATCCCACCCAGTGCTCACCCTGCTGCTGCCTTTGCTCCTGGCCCTGCCTTCGGGGGTGGCCTTGGCTGTGCTGCCAGGTCAGGGAGGAGCAGCTGCCTCAGCCCAGCCCCTCTGCACAGAGCTGGGTCCCTGCTCCCTGTGGAGGGGAATCCTTGGACCTTCTCCCCTTCCCTCTCCAGGTGTAACATTCCAGTTACACCTGTGGCTCCACTGCTGCCAGCCTGTCCCTGGGACCAGGTTGGATATTGCGGGGTCTGCTACTGCCTCTGAGGGCTGAGGGGAGCTGGGAGCAGTACCAGGGGCTGTGTTCCAAGCTTGGGGCCCCCCTGGCCATGATCAAGGATGAGGAAATGGTGAGTGAGGGGCTCTGGGGTGACACAGGGGAGGCTGGGGGGGTTCCTAGGTCGGGCAGAGCCCTGCAGCCCCCGGGGTCAGTGCTGGCAGGGGCGGGGATGCAGCCCCGCCCCGGGGTCGTGCAGGGAAGAAGCCCCGGGCATGGGTACCCCCAAGGGGCCGGGGCAGCTCCCACTGCCGGCTCTGCTCTCCCTCTCAGGGCTTCCTCTTCCTCCTCAGGGGCACCATCGATTACTGGCTCAGGCTGCAGAGATGGGGCGAGCGGCTGCAGTGGGGGCACGGAGCAGCTTCAGCTCCTCCTGAGTCCCAGGGAGCCGGGCAGGGCATGGAGGGATGGGCTGGGCCTGGGGGGGCCGAGGCTGCTGGGACTGTCCCTCATGGACAGCACTTGTGTCCTTATCTGCTGGAGGGGATGGGGGGGACAACCTGTCCTGTACCAGCTCTGTCTCTGCTGCTCCAGCCAGGGTCCCTGTCCTTGGCAATTCACAGTGTGGGCACCTGGCTGATGACAAACTCAAAAGCTCACAGCTCCTGCCATACCTCTATGGCAAATCCCAACCTCACCTGGCACAGAGGTGATGGAGGGAGAACCTTCTCCATCCTGGAGTGATGTGGAAGGTGACATGTGGCTGTGGGGTTATTTCTCCTTAAAGAAGCAGCCCAGAACTCATTATGCTTTTGCACTAACCTTTCGTGTGTACACATGTATATACATCTATATATCTGAAATGTCCCCGTGGGGCACTCAGCAGTGTTTTAGTTCCAATGTGCTGCTGTTGTCTCCCTCTCATTTCATTACTTTTGCATTAAACCTTGCGAAACGCCCCCGCTGTCCCTCGTGTCCCGTTCAGCGCCGGCAGCCCCGTCCCTTCCCCTGCTGCCCCCGCGCTCCTTCCATCCCAGCTGTCGGAGCCCGGGAGCTCCCGGGGGTGACGTGGAGCTGCCCTGGGGCCTGTGCCCCGAGCTGGGGCCCTTCCCAGTGCTCCCAGTCTGCCCAGCCATCCTCCAGTACCCCAGGGGGAGGTTCTGGTGGGGATGGCACAGAAGGGCTGCTGGGGGGTCCTGCCTTAGTTTGGGTTGGTTTGTTCTTCCCAAGCTGGGGAACTGATTTTTGGAGTTTTTTTGCCAAACAACTGTCCCCTCCTCTTCTCAGTCTGAGGGATTTGGGGCCTTTTTCTCTTTTGGGGACAGATAAAATTGATGCATTTGTGCTGGGTTGGCCCTGCCTGTGTTCCAGGTGCCACCAAAGATTCTCCATCACTCCTGTCCTCACCTGAGTAGGGGAGAGGCTCAAGGGCAGCGTTTCCCTTATGAGTGAAACTTCCTGCTCAGGACAAGCAGCATCTTGCACCTCACACATCAGTACTGGTTCCAAAGCCTTTCAATGGCAGCCCCGGGTGTATTTTAACAGCCACAGTGACACAGGTTTTAGAGACCATCACGACAGGCCACAGCTGGTCCTGGCCCTGTGGGACCCCCGGGCTCAGGAAGGTGGTGCCAGCTCAGTCCTGCCCTGTCCCTGCTCCCGCTGACGCTGCGGCAGCTCCTGGGCAGACAAGCGGGAGCTCAGGGCCCGGCCCGGCCCCCCAGCCCCCTCTGGCTCTGCAGATGCTGCAGACACGCTCCCTGTCGTGTCCCTCTCGTGTCCCTGTCGTGACAGGCGGGTGCCAAGGCCTGGACGCTGCTGCCACAGGGCTCAGCCTCCCGAGGGTCCTCAGGATTGTGCCAGGCAAGTCCTGCCCCGGCAGTCTGGAGCCCAGGGACACTTCCACCAGGCCAGGGGGCTCCAAGCCCGGTCCCACCCGGCCAGGAACACTCCCGGGCACGGGGCAGCCAAACGTGTCCGGCCCACCGGAACTGGGACGGGCCAGCGCTGCTCTGGCCCCGGCTCTGCTCTGGCCCCGGCTCCTTCCGAGCCCGCCGGAGAGGAGCCCGCGGGCAGCCGCTCCCTCCGCGGGCCCTGGGGAGGTGACACGGGGGGACACGGGGGGCCGAGCCCAACACACCCCGCTCCCCGGGACCGCCTACAGCGCCAGCCCCGGGCAGGCCGAGCCCAACACACCTCGCTCCCCGCGGCGCCTCCGCCCCCTCCGCCCGCAGCGAGCCCCGAGCCCCGGCAGGGCCGAGCGCGGCTCTCACCTGCGCCGGGGCCGGGCCGAGCTCCGCCGCCGCCTCACCGGCCCGACCCGCCCGCGAGGGGCCCGCACAGCGCCCCGGGTGGCTGCCGGCGATGGCGCCATCTCCTCCGCGGAACGCGATTGGCGGCGGGGTGTGCCCGCAGCTGCGATTGGCCGCTTCCTGCCCGTCGCCCCTCACCCATGCGCGCTGATTGGTCCGAGCAGGCGGCGCGATCTCCTGCGCCGGACCCCGGTGACTTGGGCTCTGAGACTTCTCTGCCACAATGGACAAAGAAACCCGGGAGCCAAATTGTTCAGGCCAAGAGGAAGCGTTGAACACCTGCAGTGATCCCGAGGAACTGTCCAAATGGGGCAGTGCTGAGAAAACCAACGCTCTGGGTGAGGGCAGGGGGTGGGAAGAGCATCTCGCTCCTGGGGAGCACCAGTGGGATGGAGATGGAGCCTTTGGATGGATGTGGAGCATCCAAATTCCAGGCTGTGGCCACCTGTGGAGGTCCTCAAACACTCGCGCCTCTGAAGGACCCCCATCAGCTCTCTGTCCCTCCTGAGCCCAAAGAGGGTCCCTGTCCTGGATGGGGCTTGGGATGGACTGAGGATCCAGCAAGGGAGGGCAGAGGGGAGAGGACCCAGCCCAGCCTTGTCCTGCTCTTTCCTCCCCCAGAGTCCAAGAGAAACAAATCAGACTGGAAAACATCCCACACAGTGCATGTTCTCCTCCCTCTGAGTGTGTTCCTGGGGCCCCTCTGCTTCATCCTGGTTGTGGCACTGACTGGTGAGTCCCACCCAGGCACCCCCATGGGGAGGATCAGGGCCCAGCACCTCCATTTTGGGGAGATGGGGCATCCCAGGATGTTCCTTTTTTTCCCCAAACTGTGGTCTAGATGTCTGCTCCTCACTCCCTCACACCATTGCCTTTTCCAAGAACATCCCCAGTTTCCCCCTTGAGGCTGATAGAAAAAAACAATAAATAAATCCCATTTTCCTGCTTTTTAGGGCTGCCCACGTGTCTCACTCAGCTTTCCCTATTTCACTTCTTGGAGATGCCATTTCCCTCAGCTGGAATTGTGCTGTGTGTGCCCAGACACTTGACCTGGTTTCCAAGGCAAATGCTGTTACTTTTCTGAGCCTGAGGGCAACAGGACCACGAGCCAGGAAAGGTGCAAGGCCCTGGGAGCTTCGTGGCCATCAGAAGCACCAGGGATGAACTGGTGAGAACTGGGCTTGAGCCTCTGTGCCACCTCCAGGGTTGGAAATGTGGGCAAATAAAGAGTATAAACCCAGCCCCAAACCTGCCTGGCCCTAAAGTGCTCCCAGTGCTGGAACCTGGAGCCAACACCTTGGGAAAAGCCCCATCTCTGGGTGAGGGATGGACAGAGGTGGGAAAGAGGAGGTGGGGAAGGCAAGACTGGCCACACCCTGATGTTTCTTTTCTTTCTAGGACTTCCTTCTATGCTATAAAGGTGAAAGGAAGCACTGTCTTGGGCTGGAAAAGAGGGATAAGGGCTGGTGGTGGATCAATGGCACAGCCTTCAAACCCAGGGGGGTCCCTCTCTCTGTGCCAGAGCCAGGGGGCTCCCTCTGGGTGCAGCTGGAAAGGCCCTGGGGGGCTGCTCCATTCTGGAAGGGATTCCATGGAGTCTGGGATGACCCATCCTGGGATGGGGACCTTCTCCTGCCTCCATGTCCAGGCAGCTTCTGGCTTTCCATGGGGAGTTGGGATGGGCTGAGGTCACTGCCTACCAACACCCGATTAGAAAACTAGAGACCCTCAGCCAAATGCTGCCTGTTGTCTCCTAGAGGGAAAGTCACAGATTTTCTTAATGTTTGGGAGCAGTTTTCTTCTTTTCCTGCCTTTCTCACTCTGGTCCATCAGCATTGCAGGTTTGAGGTGTGGGGCACGAGCCCTGTGTGTACCTGAACCCAGGGAGTATCAGATCATCCCTGGGCTACTCCAAGAACTGGATCTGCAGCTGCCCCCACGACCACATCCTCTGTTTCAGAGAGGTTTGGGAATGGACAGCAGGAAGAAGGGAGTGACCTTGGTGAGAGCAGAAAGCAGGGAATTGTTTCAGAGGCCCGAGGTGAGAGCTGTGCTGGGGTTGACACTCCAAAGGGAAGGAAGGGCATCCAGAGGGATCTTGAGAGCAGAGTTTCAAACAACTGGACTCTGACCAATATTATTGAGCTGAGCCCTGCTCATTGCAGGGACCTTGGACTAGATGGCCTTTAGAGGTCCTTTCCAGCCTGGATTGTTCTGGGATTCTATGGCTTTGCATTTTTATGACAGATTTTGCTCCCTTTCTGTGCTTGCTTGGGAGCAGTTGTTGCTGGTAAGTCGGGCAAGTACAGAAATGACACGTGTGTTGAAGGAATGTCAGCAAACTGGTTTCCTTCCTGTTGAAATAGGGTGAAAAAAGTTGGGGAGAGAATTTTGTAAAATGGTGGATTTAAGTGGGTTTCAAGTGTTTTGAAGTATATTTAAAAAAATAAATTAGAAAAGTGTACCAACTACATCAACCTCCAACTTGTTGCCTCAAACTTAAAACCAAACAAACCAAACCACCAGCAACAAATTATCCCAAACCAACCAATCAAAAAAACAAACACCAAAAGAGCAAACCCACTCCAAACCCATCAGACTCCGCCTCGATTCAGGTGCCTCCAGCACTCCATGAGCAGAGGGTCACAGCTGTGCCGGGGAGGATCTGTCGCTCAGGGAAGATTTTTTCACTTGAACTTTGTATAGGATGATGTATCTGTCATGTACAGTATTCAAATTAATGGGGGAAGGACGGAATTATGGTTTTATAGTTAAATGTGAGGATTAGTTTCTATTCTTGCTGTGCTCTCTCCATTGGCTCTTTTATTGTATTTCCCTCTGCTCATTCAATGCTCACCCTGCCCGTCCCGCGGGGCGGCTCCTTCAGTGCCACGGCCCGGCAGGGAGCCCTCGGCGCGGCTCCCCCAGGGCCCCGCCCGCCGCCGCCGCTGCTCCCCGGCGCCCTCCCCGCTCCCTGCCGGGGCTCCGACACCGCAGCCGGCCCAATCTCCTCCTTCCCGCCGGGATTCCCCGCCCGGCTTCTCCTCCCGCCCCTCCCGCCACCACCCGGCGCTGCCGCTGCCGGAGCCGAGCCGGGCCCTTCCCAGTGCTCCCAGTCTGCCCAGCCATCCCCGAGCTCTTCACGGAGGGCTTCAGGTGAGGACGGCACACAAATGCTGCTAGAGGCTCTCACCTCAGTTCTCTTTGGTTTGTTCTTTCCAAGCTCGGCAAAAGCGACTTTTGGAGATTTCTACAAGTCTGTCCCCTCCTCCACTCGGCCAAAGGGATTTGGGGCAGTTTCCCCCTTTGGGGCAAATAAAACCAATGCACTGAGTCCTGGCAGGACGCAGCAGCCCTGCAGCCTGTGGAGCCGGTGCTGGCCTGTGCCTGGTAGAGGAACAAAGAGAGTAATGAATCAATGGTTAATTAACCTAATAAAGTGCTCCTAATTAGAGGGCAGGAGAAATGAGTCCCAAGGGCTTCTGCTGAGCCCTTGCCAATTCTGCAACACTGTATTTCTATCTATTTTTAAGTAGATCTGGCATTTCATTGATTGAGTCTGACATTTTATGCCTCTTTCAGTGGTATGTTATTGATTCTCGTCTCTTAGAGATCAGGATCAACACCTTGATCTTTTATTTTCCCCATTTTGGGAATCTCGAAGGGCTTTTTCCCTCTCAACAGCTTGTGCTGTGGCTCCTTGTCTTTTCCCCTGCTTTTCCTTCCTCTGGATACAAACCCTCCATGCCCTGTCCCCCTGGGGTGCAGGTACTGGGGGGTCGTGTCCACTGGGTCACACAGATTGGTGGGGGAGAGGAACTCGAGGGGGGCAGTGATGGGGGTGGGTGATCCCACCCATTGGGTCCCCAAGAGTTGCTCAGGGTGGGCAAACTGAGGCCTGGACTGAGAGAGGAGGGGCTGGGGGCCTTTTCTCAAGGCTCTGGTTGGCTGCTGCCCCACCCCTCAAGCTGGGACCCCCAAAAATAGGAGCAGAGGGGGTTTTGGGGACACTCAGCTCCTCGTGCTCCTGTGCAGAGGGATCTGCAGGGACTTGGGGGTGTCTCACCAGGGTGCTTTGTCCCATGACACCCTGCCTTGGCCTCTGGGCGGGGGGGTGGTGTGTGTGACAAGTGCTCCTGAGCCCCCTCTTTTTTTCCATACTCCTTCCCAGAACACAGGATCTGGCATTCCAGAGCCCAGGGGGGTCCTTGCAGCAGCCCCCTCCCCCCCACTGTCCTCTCAGGGCTATGGCACTGTCCCTCAGGCTGTGCAGGGAGTTGCCCCATGGCTTCTTGGGAGGGTGGTGGAGAGGTCCGGGTACTTTTTCTCATCCCATCCTTCATGTCTCTCACTGGTCTTAACATCCCCCTCTCCCAGTGTCCCGGTGGGTGGCAGAGAGGGGCCAACCCACTTGTCCCAGCCTGAACAGCATCTCCAGGGAGCTGCTGAGGATCCTGTGCCCCCACCAGGTCATCCACACCCTCAGCATCCCCTCAAGGCAGGGACAGGGTTTGACAGCTCAGAGCTGAGTTTGGGGGTCACACAGAGCCCAGAGAAAATGAATTCTTTGCCCAGCAGGGCATTGATTTGGCACTCACAGGACCCCAGGGAGGGAGGGAGACTCCAGTGTCTGCTGAATGTTGGAGAGGAGACCCCCCAGATCAGTGTGCTGTGAGCTGCTCTCACACACTGCGAGTGTCTGAGGGACAGGCAGAGGGTGCTGAGCAGCCCCTCACTCTCAAGTCAGGCCCCTCTGGGCTGCACAGCTCGGGGACACAGCTCAGGGAGCAAATGGGAACAAACCCCTTGTCCTTCTCTGGGTGTGTAAGGGGACAAGGTGGCTTGTTGCTGGCTTAACCCGGCACTGATCCCATCTTTCATGGGCTGAGGGGTGCAGGCTCTGCCCTGTGGGCTGGACACTGGGCAGGACCAACTGCTACTGGGTCTCCAGAGGACAGAGCACTTGGAACAAGAGCCAGGAGGAGTGTGAGGATCGGAAGCCACGCTAGTGGTGCCGTGGAACTGGGATGAGCTGGTGAAGGCAATGGTGATGTGGGACAGACCCTGGGGCTGCACCTGAGGGGCTGGTGGTGCCTGGAGGGGCTGATGGCACCCAGAGAAGGGTGATGAATTGCCCAGGAGTCTGAGATCAGTCTGTGCCTAAGCCCCCCAGAGTGCCCATGGCAGAGCATGGGGGACACGTGTGGGGGCTCAGTCCTGGTATGAGAATGGAGCCTTTTTTGGACTGACCGTCCCTGGCCTGGGAGCATCACCACTACTCCTTTCCCTGAGCCAGGATCTCCTAAATAAGACCCTGAAGAAACCCACCAGCTACTTCTGGATTGAGCTCTTGGTGCCCTGGGACAGGAAGGCCTGGACATGGCTGAATGGCTCCAGCCTGGACCAGGGCCAGTGAGCAGTGCTGGGAGCACTGGGGGTCAGGATAGGCACCCCCCTGACCCCTGAGGAACCCCTGGGGGTGGCATGGAATCCCTCCTGCACCCACAGGTTCCAGCTGGATACCCAGGAGTGACCTGGAGCCTATGGGGTGCTCAGAGGCAACAACATCGTCAGTGACAACTGTGACTTGGAGTACTAGTGGATCTGCCAGAAAGAAGCCACCAAGTTCTGACCTGAGACTGGAGAGACTCTCAGGGCTGTGAAGGATCAGTGGGAGGGCTGGGGGAGCCACAGAGAGGGATTTGGGGGCTGGGGAGAGGGATGTGGGAGCCAGAGGGAATGTGGAAGCTGATGCCACGGCCGGTGCACAACAACCATCTGCACAAACACACGAGTCCATTTCCTGGCTTTACCCTCTGGTGTGATGAACAGGGAGCAAAACCCCCAGATCGGGTCTCTCCAGGAGCAGAGCTGGGCAGGGCCGCCCCACAGCACTGCAGTGCCCCTGGAACCAGTCTGCGTTGGGTGTGTGAGTGGGCATGGACTGGGAACACTGGGAAGGGCTGTTTACAGCAGCCCTGACACCCTCCCACATACCCACCCCAGCCCTTGCAGGGAGTACTGGGAGGTGTCTTCACTCCCACCCCTGTGGTTTGTCCCACAGCTGCTCCTGGGGCTCCTGCAGCAACACCTTTGGGGGGTCAGGTTTAGGGGGGCCCTGAGGCCTCTTGTTCTCTGATATCCCAGGACTGCTGTCATTTATATTTTGAGTTATTTCTATATTTTTACAGAAAAGGATGCAAATGGCTGTGTTCTCTCTTTCTGCTGCAAGTAAGTTGCTAGAAAATAATTGTTTTGAAATAAAACTTGTCTCATGTTTCTCAGAGAGCACTGACTATGCCATTGCCATCACAAGCTGGATTTCCTGGGTGTCTCTTCTGCAGACAAACACCTCCCTCTGTCCCTGTAATTCCAGGTCAAATTCTCATCCCACACTCAGATACTAAATTAGGGCACATTTTATGCCTTATTCATCACAGGTGAGACGTGGTTAAATCATCTCTTTTTGTTTGGTTGGTTGGTTAAGAGTTAACTTGGTTTGTACAACTTCAAAACCCAGAAATACATAAAGCAGCTGCAGTTGCTGCTTTTGACCAGCAGCTGTGGGTGGTTTCAGGTTTTAAGTTCGTGCTCTGTGAGAGGTGGAGCATTTTTCTTGAAGTAGAGGCCCTGCCTGGGGGCATAAATGGTTCTTTGAGGGAAGGCTGATCTGAACTTTCCCTGACTCTGGTGAGTGAAGGGGCTGGAGCTGCCCTTGGGAGGGGTTTTGTGAGCCGGAGCCTCCCCAGGGTGTTTTTTTGTTTGGTTTTGGTTTTTTTTTCTTAGTAGAACTTCCTGAAGCTGCTGCTTTTACTTATAAAAGGGACATGTGTGGGAGACAAGAAAACTGGGAGAGCAAAAGGAGAAAGTGTGAGGGAGAGAGAATTCTGCGCCTCCATCACCGCTTTTCTCACTGGGGTTGGAGGATTTGGAGGTACGAACACCGAGCAGCACTGAGGGGGCTATGGAATGGTGAATACTGGGAAAATGTTTTTGTTCTGAAATGGTTTGGTTTACAGTTCTGGTGGAGAGCTGCCTCTGTTTTGATTTTTATGCTGGGAAGCTCCTCAGCTCCATGAGCAATATCTCTATTCTTTATTTCTTCAGGGTGGAGAATGTGTAGAAAGTTTCCATCCCTTCTGTGTGTCTGTAGGAGAAAGAGACTCATCTGGCTCTTTGTGAGCTTCAGACCCACCCAGTGATGTCGACTGGACGCCTCCTCCCCCAGTGGTGGGACCACAGCAGTGCCAGACTGGCCTGGAGCTCCCATTGCTGGTCAGTGACTAGGCCAGGAGAGCTGGAACTAGTGATTCCCAGAGATCCAAACCCACTGGGACCTGGTGCCCCTTGGACTCTGTGGTGAGGGACTGGGGTGTGGGATGGGCCAGGAAGGGCATTTGGGCTGGATCAGGATGGTTTGAGAATGGACTGGGGTGGGGGTGTAGGATGGACCAGGGAAGGGGTTTGGGATGGACTGGGATGGTTATGGAATGGACTGAGGTGAACCCAGTTTGGATTTGAGCTTAGTCCTCTCTTCCCAAGATTGCCATGCCAAACCCAAAGAGGAGAATTGCTGAGCAGGTGAAGGGATGTGACACTAAGAGGAGCCCTAATAAGCATTTTCCTCATCCACATCCCACTCTGTCTCCCCTGCGCCTCCCCCTCCAACCCAGTCTGGGGTCCCACTTCAGGGTCCCAGGGACCCCCTGGGTGTCTCCTTGCAGGGGCACCTTGCCATGTGTCCTGTGCCTGGCACATCCCACAGAGAAGGGCTGAATTACTCTTGTTTTCAGAAAAAAGTGGAATTCCCAAGGATTCCTGTTGGCTGTTTGTTTTTTGCTCTCCAGACAAAAGTCCCTTTGATTATTTCCCACTTGTGTACTCACAGCAAAAGCAAAAAGGCCCCAACTATATTGGCCTGTAACAGTTTTGAACTGCCCTTTGGAACACAAAAGTCCTGTATTTCCCATTTTTTGGGAGTATTTTCCATAGTAAGCTCCTTTGTTATTCTTCACTTTTTCTCCCTCTTCCTGCCCTGCTTGTTTGTTTGGAGTGCCAAAACACCCTTAACTGCAGTCTGGCCTTGGGGACAGTAACCAAGTGCTGCATCAATTAAACCTGATCCAGAAATCAGGTGTTTAGGGGGTGGAAAATGATCCTTCTGGTTCTTGCTTTGCAGCCACAGGCAGATGATCCATACCTGGGGAATATTTAACTATGGAGGACACACTGGGTGCAGGGGCTGGTAATAATTGGAATTTATTGATGTCAGTGTTTACTTTGAATTTTAATTACTAAGAAAACTCTTTGCAGTTGCTACAGACCCAAGAGCAGGTTCTTCATTCTGTGACAGTGGATTCTTGTCCTGTTTCTTTGGTTTTTTTCCTTATAAATATTCCACAAATCACTCCAGAGGGGTCAGTGTTGCTTTGCTGAAACTTAATTTTTGACTTTAGGGAAAGGTTAAGCAGGGAAAGAATTTAGGAAGAACAATAGACTAGGTGGGAAAATATGCTGATGGTTGGGGGGGGGGGGTGTCACAAAGATAAGGAGGGTGAGCACAGGTTGGAATGGGAAACAGGGAACAAAAACCAGCTTTGAGGAAAAGAACAGGTTTGGAAAATGCTGTGACTGCCCAGGGGCCGGAGGGGAGGGAGGGGGGGTGGTGTTTAGGGGATTATCAGCTTTTTTGGGTTTATATTTGGATCAGGGGAGTCTCCTGGGCTGGAGAAAGAGCTTGGGAGATTATCCAAGATCAGTTGGAGGCAGGAGGAGCTGAGGATGCTTCTGTCCCCTCTGTGCCTCCTCAGGGGTGGCAGACAGTCACCCTCCCCTGTTCTGGGGGCTCCATCTGTGGCTGAAGGGCTGCCCAACACCTTGTGGGGTGACCTGGGGTGTCTAGACTGAAAACACCTGACAGTGGTGCAAGTCCTTGATTGTCCTGGGAGAAAACTGGGCCAAATCAGGCATTTTCCACTCCCCAGTTCCCACCCTGAGCAGGAACTCACTTGGTTTGCACAGGTGAAGACTCGGGTACTGCAATGGAGCTGCTGCAGGGAAGGGCGGAGGAAAGGATCAGTAAGAACCAGTTTGTGTTTTGGGGTTGTGGTTGAGTTTAGAGTGTTGTGGGCAGCCAAAATTTTCTCAGGGAGCTGGGACGGAGAAGGATTAAGAATGTTAAAGGTGTGGGTCTGGCTTGGTGCCTGCCCCATGGTGGAGGGGGGCACAGGGGGGATGAAGCCCTAAAAATCCTTGGATGCAAATGACAGCACTGGGATGCCTCCCCAGACTGAACCTGGAGCCACCCACATGCTTTGGGCTGTGCTGGGAGGTGTTGAAGGGGGATACAAGGCCCAGGAGGAAGATGGTGTGTGGTGTGCCCTTTGTGCCCCTTCCAGTGGTTTGTCCTCAGATTTCAGCTTCAGGTGCATCAAGGACTAAAAGTGCCCATCGGGGTCACCCTGCTCGTCGTGGGGCTGCTCCTCACTGTCATTGCCCTGGCAGGTGAGTGATGAGGGTGGAGGAGCCACCCTGGAGCCTCCTCCTAGGAAAAAAACCTGGAATGGAGGTACTTGTGATCCTTGCTTTCCTGTGAGATGGTTTTGGGAAAGAGGTTTGGGAATTCCCTGAGGAGAGTGGGGTGTGGAGATACCTGTGATCCTTGTTTTCCCCACCTCCAGAATTTCCTCTTGTGCTATGGGAGGTCTGTGCACCACTGAATTGGTCTCTGGAGGGAATGTTCCAGACCTTGGGAATGGTTCAATAGGTCCCTTTTCAATGCCTTGTATATCCTTTCCTCTTCTGGAGAGTAAAAGCCCTGGGCTGGGCTGGGCTGGGGCTGGCTGCAGGGAGGCACATGTAGGTATAAATCTAAGGAGGTAGGAATTGCTTTTCCTGGTTGTGCCAAAGCCCTGGGACACAGCCCATGGATTTGTGGGATGCTGGTGGGGGTTGAGGCCATCCTGGCATGGAATTATCCCCTCCTTTGAGGAGTGGGAGGCAGTTTGGGCTCTGCCTGGGGGAGGTTTGCTGGGGAGGGTGGTCCCTGCTCCTGCAGCACTCTCTGGGAATGGGAATGGGAATCCCTCAAGCTCTAGCTGTGCTCTGGGTGCAGGTTTGACATCCAGGGCCATGGCCACTGTGCTTACACCAACTCTGACAGGATCAGCACTGACTGGTGCTCCCAGGGGAAATTCTCCATCTGCAGTCACCCCCAGAGGAGCCCCAGTGGTGTTTGGAAGAATCCAGAAATCCATAATTCCACCTGAAACCTCCCTCTTGGCAGAGATCTGCCACCAGCTGCCCTTAATCCCACACAATCACAAGTCTCCCCCTGGTTTATATTTAAATTTTAACTTGGAGCCCTGGAAACTCCTCCTGGCAAAAACATGGAGCTGTGACCAAAGGATCCTTCAGCTTTTCCTGTTGCCGGGAGATTTGCAGATATCCAAGACTGGGAAAGCTCTCTGCCCTGCTGTGCTATGATACTCAGCCCTGCTGGGGTTGGTGCCCAGTTTTTGATGGATTTGGTGTCATGATTTGATGGATTTGGTCCCTGGTTTTCTCATGGTTTTGGTGCCTTGTTTTTGGTAGATTTGGTGCCTGATTTTTGATGGATTTGGAGGAGCTGGTGGTGCAGGGCAGAAGTTGAAATGAAGAAACAAAACAGACTTGCTTGGAATACAGGGGAGAGGATCCCAACCTTGGCCCAGGAGCTCCTGCACCACTGCTCCAGGAGGAAATTTGGCACCCCAGGAATTTCCCAGCACTGAGTGGCCCCATTTGTCCTCGTGTTGTTTTTTGTTAAATCTTTGTGGCCTCTCTCTGGCAAATCCAATGCCTTAGAGAGCTGCAGCTGTGGGCATTTGGCCAATCACTCCAGGCTGCAGCACAAGCATCTGGCTGTGACTCCACAGGACCCTCCACTGGAGACCTGGAGAGCACCAGGATGGCATCAGGCCCTTGAGCACTGCCACCCCAGTCACAATATTTACCTCTTTAGGGTGTTTTCCCTCCAAAAAAAACAAGCTGGGTCAGTAACTCCCATCTCAGACACAGAAACATCCCACCCATTTACCTCTTGTTTTCCCCTGAGTGTTGCTGCTGCTCCACAGGGATTTGGGGAGCAGCCAAGTCTGTGCTGAGCATTGGGCTGGGAGTTATTTCCCCTGGGATGTGGATATTGCAACTCAACAGTGAACCAGAGCAGGGGGGCAATCACAAGGCTTCCTGCAAAAGGGTCCATCCCACCATGTTGCAAACCAGGCGCTAGGGAGACTGCACACACCAATGTGATGTTCAAGCAAATCCCAAGTTTATTTGAAAACACAGGTATATATATGACCTCAAGTGACCCCACCCCAGGTGCGGTGGTCTGACTCCAATTGGTTGAGGCTGGAAACATGTCCTTTTAAGGTGAAAACGAAGCTTGTAAGGTGGTCCTCCAGACCCACCTGAATCAGGGGCTGCAACATCTCCCCCTTTTGTTTCAAAGAACAAAGCAAAAATGCAAACAACATAATACACATCATGCATATTGCAACTTGAACAGAAAGGCTGAAAATTTTGAAAATTGAGAAATAACATTTTGAAAATCTTAAATTTTGCTAATTCAAGACTTAACAGGGTATTTGCATGTTACACATCCCTACCTCCCCCTCTCTTTTAAAGCAGTAAACAAGTGTGAATTCACAGAGGAAATTCACAAAGGCTAAACATAACCACGTACATTCTGCAGAAAATGTTCAGCAGCTGTGGGGACAGGTGTCCTTATCCCTACAGCCTGCTGGGCAACTTGGCAGTGCAATAAGCTCAAAACTGCACTTTAACTGAAAGTTAACAGAATTTCAAAATACAGACTAAATGACATGCTCTTGAACTGGACTGTTCTTGTTTGATTGGACAGTTAACGACTAGTCCTAGGCTACTACTGCTTGTGGTTGTGGTTGCCATATGGGGAAGGCAGCTTGGCTCCAGTTTCCATGAGCTTTTGACTGGCTGCGCCCCATGGCCTGCAGCCCCTCTGGTTTTTTGGAGGCCCAGCTCCCCACCCCATGTTTGTTAGAGGAGTACCATCCTTTTTATATTTAGAATGACAATCTTGGGCCCTGTGGCCAAGCCTGTGAAAACGGTTACATTCTCCAGTGAAGCTTTGAGTTCTGCTATATTTTGGTTGTGCTGGACAAGATTTTGTTGTTAAATTCCAGGGTCTTTTCCCCCTTTTTTGCGTGGATTGTTTGCAAAGAGCTGTGGCTAGGGCAGAGGCATGTAGCTTTGCTTTTTCCTCCTCTTCTACCCAGGGCAATCTGGCACAGGCTTCAATTAACTGTACCAAAGTAGCTGTAGCTGGTAGAGAGGCTATGAGCTGTTTGCATTGAGGATTGGCATTATTAATTACCAGATCTTTCAATAAGGCTGGTTTAATGTCAGGGGTAATATTTAGAGCAGCATCCAAAGCTTCTGTTACTTTATCTACAAATTCCATGAATGTCTGTCCAGGTTTCTGCATTATTTGCATATAAGGTAGAGAAGGTTTTCCCTTCTTAGGCAGATTAGAGAATGTGGTCAAAGCAGCATTCTTTGACTGTTGCAAAATATGAAAATGTAATGCAGCTTGTGTTTGTGGGTCTTCGTAAGCTCCTGATCCCATTAGCTGGTCTAAAGATGCTAATTTTAAGGGATGTTCAGTTTCTAAGTGTATATTTTTTGCCTGTTCCTCTGTTAACTGCTCTTTCCATTTCTGTAGAAATACCATATAAGCAGTAGGAGGTAGAATAAACTCCATTAAAGCCTTAGTGTCTGCTGGGATTAGGTTATTGTATTTTATGAAGGCTGTGAGTTGGTTTTTTACCAAGGCATTGTCATAGCCGTATTGAAAGACTACACTGTGTATTTTTTGTGCAATTTTCCAATCAAGTGGCTCCTATTTTAAGCCTTGTGTAGTGTTAATCACAGGCGCAGAAACCAGGGGTTGCAGGGAAGGTGAGGGTGTACCTACTTCTGCAGCTATGGATACTAACTCTTTGTACCTTTGCTGGGTATTAAATGTGAGGTTGCCAGGTGGCTTTGTGACTCCATCTGCAGAATCTGGTACCTGGGTATCAGAAAGCTTTGAAATTAAGTTAGCAGCATTGCGATTCCCAGTTCCCCCCCCCCCCCCCCGTTTCAAACAGAGGATTCTTTGTCTGTTGCTCTCCATTCTGGGATGCAGCCGGTGGGTGTGGCTGTCGGTGATGGAGGCTGCAGGTACCAGGTTGCCGGCGCAGGGGCAGTCCCTACCGGTGCTGAGGGTTCCAGTGCCGGTGTTGGCAGCTGCGGGCAGCGCGAGGCTATTGGGGAGGGAGTCCCCGCTGGTGCTGCAGAGGTTGTGTCCTGTGCGACTGGCGCTGTGGGAACTCACTCTCGGGACACTTGTGCAGTGAAGGGGACGACCAGGGGGAGCTCCGGTGGCTCCGCTCCACTGGGGAGGAGTCTCTCCCCTCTCCATGACGCGGTCGATCCACACAGGAGGTGGTGGGGGTGGCGCAGGAACTGATCCGCCCCAGGGGCGGGCAAATTCGGAGCCGACCCCGGCCCCTGCGGGCTGCGGCGGACCCGCGCCTGGCGCATGCGCTGTGATTTGCATGCAGTAGGGAGAGGGGTTGGGCGGTCCTGGCGCCTCGTGGTAAGGGCACGCCGTTCCTTTGTTTGATTTCGCGGGCTTTGCGATCACGTGGTCTCTTTGTTTTCCTGGCCACGCAGTTTCGAGTCCTGCCGAAATGTCTCCCGCGGCCGCCTCTTGCCGCAACGGAACGACTCCGGAGTACCCACGGGGCGGCGGGGAGCGGGGCGGCGGGGAGCGCGGCGGTGGGGCGACCCCAGCCCAGAGGTACCCGTAGGGCATTGGTGGCAGCGGCGGCGGAGCCGGCGCCGAAGGTGGATGGACGGGGGAGAGAAACTCCACGGGGTTTGTCCCCCCCTCCACATGTCTCTCTCGGCTGAGGGCATCCCCCATCGCGCCTTCTCGGAGTTAGGATTTAAATAAAAGTCACTCACGGTTTGGTTTCCTGCAGCGTGTCTCGTGGGATTCCAAGGTTGCTGCTGAGGTCCGGCCGCTTCTACACCGGCAGCCGGTGGTCTCATTTGCTGTGCATAGGCTGTTCCTTGGTAGTTGTAAGGCGGTGCAAAGACGACTTCTTGGCTTTTTGCGGCGACGAGCGGCGTGGAAAAGCTTTGATTCCATGGTTGCTGTGGTCTTGTCGGGTTTTCCAGAGCAGGAGCAGGCGGTGCCGCGTGTGGGTACCGCGGCGGGGGTCCCGCAGGCGGCACGGGTGGAGAGGGGTACCGCGGCGGCGTTTCTGCGAGCGGCGGTGCCCACGGCGGTGCAGAAGGATGTTCAGGCGAAAAACTGCTATGTAGAAGCTGACTTGTTTCCCTTCTCTCTGGTAGCTCGAGGTTTTTACGGGCTCGTTCTACCTCTAAGAGCATTTTCCTTACAGCTGCGTATGACGAAATGTGCGGCAGAAATTCGTCGGGTGCAGTTTGCACTAAATTCCACAAATCTGCCCCGATTTTATCACACAATTCTATGGAAAGCGTGAATTGGCATCTGTTAGGTGCCTTCGAATGAAGCACCAATCCAAAAATTCCTGTAATGCTTGTCTTTCAATGTTTGTTTTTGTAACATGAGCTAGTTTTTCAAATTTATCAAGCAATAAGTTCGTTTTAGTCGAGTTGGAATTTCCCATGTTTCTTTACCTCACCGGTTCGAAGGTCGTGGTTCCTTCAGTCCATGTTCTTTCAGCAGCTCTCAAGGCCACTACACAAAACTTCCAAGTTTACGGGAGACAGAAGCTCTCGGAGGCTTCTCCACAAAGCACCCAAAAACACTGGGGCATAGCAGCTCTCAGGGACTACCACTTAAGGGTCTAGGCAGGTCTGCAGGTGGCTTCCATGTCCTCAAATCACGTTGGGTCACCAATTGTTGCAAACCAGGCGCTAGGGAGACTGCACACACCAATGTGATGTTCAAGCAAATCCCAAGTTTATTTGAAAACACGGGTATATATGACCTCAAGTGACCCCACCCCAGGTGCGGTGGTCTGACTCCAATTGGTTGAGGCTGGAAACATGTCCTTTTAAGGTGAAAATGAAACTTGTGAGGTGGTCCTCCAGACCCACCTGAATCAGGGGCTGCAACACCACCATGTCCAGGTTTTCCCTCCTGGCTAGCAGATCCTCAGCCTTATCCAGGCTCCAGGGGTGCTTCTGATCATCCCAGTGATGAAATCTTGGGAGAGGAGGGAAGGAGTGAAGCTCAGAGCTGATATCAGGGAGTGGGGACCTGATCCTGCTGCAGGAATCTGGGCTGAGGTGTGCCAAGCTGGGAGTTAGGGGGGTTGGAAGAGGTGGGAGTGTGGCCTGGAGGTGATGAGCTTTCAGAGGAACCTGGAAGCTCATGGGTGGCTCTGCTTCAGCCTCTGAGCTCTTGTGTCTGAATTGTCCCTGATTTCCTGCTTGGGCATTTTTCCAGCCCTGGAAGAGGGGCCAGTCAAGGTCTGGGGGTTGAGTGGATGCCAAGCCTGGAGAGCCAAACATGGAGACAACACTTGAGCTTTCCCTGCAGTGACTCACCTTCTCCTTGGAGCTCTCCAGCCTGACCAGGTGAGATCCCTGGGCTCAACAGGTGTTCTCTGCCACATCCCAGGCTTCAGTTTTTAGGGAAACCCAGCAGCACCTGGCTGAAAAGGGCTGCCAGCCCGTAGGACAGGGTTAGCAGCCCTCAGTGCCTGTGGCAGAGGAGGAGTGTGACGGGTCCCTGGTCATCTCTGACTGTCCTCAGCCCCCTGACCATCCCCAGCTACCCCAGCGAGGGCAGATCTGGGTGCACCAGGCTCTTGCACCCCTCAGGACACTCGGGACTTTTCCTGTTTAAGCCCCTTTAGATGTGTTTTTAGGTGGGAAACTCCCCCCTGGGGTGGGGAGGCAGGTGCTGAGAGCACAGTGGGGAAGGTGCAGGGAGAGGGGAATGGGGAGAGTAGCTGAGAGCACTGAGGGCAAGGCTTTTGGGTCTTTCTCCATGTTCCTGGACTTGTTTCTCCTCCATGTGGAAAAGGGACAACAAGCCTGTGGCATCTCTAATGAGGTGGGGGCTCCTGCCCATCCACAGCACTGAAGATGTGGGTGATGCTGCATTGTGGTACCTGGAGAAGGATGACTTCCTTCCTCACACAGACTCTTCCTCAGCTGCTGCTGGAAGCAATCCAGGGAGCAGCAATCTAGAATGCTGCGGAACTCCAGGAAGTTCTCTTGGCCGGAGTTGGTCAGGCAGGTTTCTCAGGAGCATGTGTCTCCTGAAATGTGGCTGGATTTTGACCCCTTTCCTCCTGAAATGGTGGGTTTCACCTGCAGTTCTTGCTCTGCCATGTTTGGGCAGCTCTCGGGGATGGAGTGAGGGGCTCCATGAGAGGATCCCCGGAGTCTTTGCAAGCACCATCAGGGTGGAGAGAGGGACCTGCAGTAGCTTAGACCCCAAAACCACATCAATCAACCCCTGCTGGCAGCTCTTCCCTCCTGCCCATCAAGGATTGCCACTGCCCAGGAGCTGCTCCCTGCTGGAAATACAGGAGGAATCTGCTCCTGTCCCTCCCTGGACTGGGCTGTTATGGATTTGGGGGAGTTCTATGATGGATTCAAGGAGGTTTTACCCCTTTTGGATGGCTCACCTTGTCCCTGCAGCAGTCACACCACGATGCCCACCAGGACCAGTGTCCCAACCCCTCCAGCTCCCAGCAGAGCCCAGAACCAGCAAGAACCAGCAATGGGGAGCAAGGGAGGAAGCAGTTCTTTTTCTGTGCTCTCTGTCCTGCTTTTAATGCTCTGCCTCATCTGCAGGTCCCGCCATGTCCCTCTGCTCAGTGAAGAAACCTCACAAGGCTCTCTGGAAGCCCAGAAAACTCACAAGGTGCCTCTTTGTTCACTTGTCCCAGCAAAGCTGCAGAGCCTCAGAGCTCAGTCCCTCCCTCTCCTGCCCTGAGCTGCACCCAGAGGTGTCCTGGGGATGGGGAGACCCCCAAGCCAAACCCTGGGGATGTTTGGAGTGATCCCAGAGAGGGCTGCAGGGCCCCCCCAGCCCTGCACAGTAACCATGGGGACTGGCAATATTTTCCATCTTTCCCAAGGAAATGGGGTGAGAAGAACAAAACCTGCTGGTGCCAACACTGTGCCCCAGGCTGGGGGTGGGCAGAGAACCCTCTTGAGGGCAAATCATTGAGGTTTGGCCACCAGCAGTTCAGGAAAAGGCATGGAAGGTCCTTTTCTTCCCAGGATTTCCTGCAGGGAAGGAATTCATCCCCATCAGGGATAGTGCCCCCCCCCAAATCTGTCCCCACAAGCAGAGCCCCCCTAGGATGGGGCAGAGGGGCCAAGGGACGTCACTCACCAGGGCCCCTCCGGGGCCCTAACCCTGCCCCCTGGGACATTGGGATCTGGGATAATGGGGGGGGTTGGCCCCTCTGGAGCAGGAGCAGAGCCTGGCAGGGGGTGGGCTCATGTCCCTCCTGGGTCTGAGTCGCTGTCAGAGCCACAGGAGCCACAAAGAGCCACTTCTGAGGGTGAAGCTGCTCCGAGGAGTGTGAAGGGGCTCTGGGGGGAGAGAGGAAGGTGCTGAAAGGGCTCCTGGAGGTACATCCCCCACCTCCTCCTCCAGTTCCACCTCTTCTTCCTCCTCCCTTTCACTGCCATGGACTAATATAGATATTATGATCTAAGTGGTTTATTATCATTATTATAATTACTAAAATATTGGTGTTGTATTATAATACTAATAAAACATTAAAATGCTTCAAAATCATATTTTAATTCTAATTATTTGATTTTATTTTAATTGCATAACTTTTTTTTCAGTTCTTAATTAAATCTGTAATTATTTTAGTTGCCACTTAGTAAATCTATTGTTAATTAAATTATTAATTATTAAATTGTTGTTGATCAATTATTATCCCACTATGCCCTGTGAACCCAACCCTTGAACTGCAGCGTGTTGCCAGAAGAACATGAGACTGTTGCACAGACCCCAGAAAGTCAGCGAGAGGGATCAGGGCACAAAATAGGTCTGAAATGAAGCAAAGCTGCTTTTTATCCCAAGCCCTGGATACTCCCACCTGATGGGTGTGTTGTTCACCCGTCTCCACCCCTGCCCTGCCCTCACTCCAACCCACACTGGCTGCAGGTTCCTGCCTGAAACAGCCTTGGGGTTGAAGTAGAGAAAAGCCAGAACCTAGGAGATTTCACTAAAAGCACCCAACTTTCCGGGGAGTCTCCAAGAGATAAGGTCTAATTTATGGAAGACATCTAACTCTCAGTGAAGTCATAATTAAAGGCCTGAGACTGTCAAAAACTACACGATCCCAGCTATGGGGAAGAAAACTGGAATACTTTATTGAACACTTGACCACTTTTTAAGGTTTCAGGGAGACACATGCTAATAGGTAGGAAGAGTTATGGTAATTTCAGGAATTTGTGGAGGGAAGACAGTAGGGGATTACAACACAATCTGATAACATTCATTCTAGACTCTTTTCTTATGTTAAGGCAGGAGACAGCTTATCTTCAAGTTGAGCATTACCAAGACTTCCTCTGTTCTTGGTGATGGAATTTCTCTCAGCCTTTGTTGACCAAGGCTTGCTGTTTAAGATTTCTAGCTCTTTTTGCTGTAAACTGGATTTCAGATTCCCACAAAGGCCCATGTAGGGAAGAGGTTAATCCTAAGAAAAAAGCCAGAACACCATGTTTGGCAAGACCCACTACGAGAATCTGCAAGAATCAGCAAAATTAGACCAAGTTGAAAAGTTCATGAGGATGAAGAGCAAAAGTACGACCACCACCAGATGAAGTAACAGGATCTCCCCTCATAATATTCCTCAAAATGGACAGCTCCGCCCCAACTCCGCCTGCTATGAATATTATAACTAGATATCGCAATATTATAATCGTGCATGAATATGTAGGTAAAAATATTGTAATCCCTCACTAGAAATGTATAAATACTGTAGCTTCTCACTGTAGATTTTGGAGCTCTTTTGTCCGATACTAATCGGAGAGTTTCCCCAACGTTGTCTTAATAAATACCTTGCTGTTTATTGACTAAAACTTTGTCTCTAAACAGTTTGTTCTGCCTTTTTGGGCATCATATTCTGGTGACTCTGGTGGGACGGTCCGGCTCCATCGGTGCTGAAACCCGAGGGGCTGGGGACGCTGCAGGGGGCCCCACGACCGAGTTTGCTGTCGGACAGTCTCCCCCGACCCCTGATCTCATACACCGGTGAACAAGGACCTCTCGAAGGATCAAAAGGTATTTATAACTATATTTGAATGAAGGAATAAAGGTACAACATCAAACTAAAACGAACAGGATGGGGACGACGCTCCCAGGCCTGGAGTTAGAGTCCCCAGAACCTGAGTCCTAAAAGGGGTTAGAGTCCCCGATTTTAAGATTTTTTTGGGGGTTGGAGTCCCCACAAGGACAAGGGTTAGAGTCCCAGTAAACTTATTACTATATGTGATGTTGCTATATATGTTGAGTATGATACTGGTTATTGTGTTGTTTTAGCTGTTTGAACCATATGTGATGTTGCTATACATGTTGAGTGTGGCACTGATTACTGTGTTGATTTAGCGGTTTGAATATTATGTATAGTGTGGTGCTAAAAGTTGTGTGGTTTTAGCTTTTTGAACTACCAAAAAAAAAAAAAAAGAAAAAAAATTCTCCTGTAAGCTATTAGATTTCTATAGTTCTGTATGGGAAAAGGCACTGAAAAGCTGACTGTAGAAGGACTTTGTTCCTCTGAGCCTCTGATAAAAATTTGTCCTATCTGTGACTGTTCCCTGTTTATGATCGCTAGATGTAATTTCTGCAGTGCCTTGATCTTTGAAGAAAGTCATTTACCAGGAGTGTCATATATAAGGTGTGACCAATGTTTCTCAGACCAAGCCCTGCATACGGTTAAGTGGGTGGAATATTTCTGTGAAAGAACTCGAGGTTTAGTGTTTATTCAAATACTTCCAGACTTCTTGTAATTTAGGGACGAGCTGCACATTGTCGAGAGACCACCTGAAAATCCTGCGGTCTACAGCGACATCTTGTGGCCTCTCCTGGTAACATCATTATTTTGATCCAATATTAAGGGGGGTTCAGGGGGGAGTACGAACGAGTGTGAAAGTGCGTGGAAGAGACGCAGTCTGACTGCGAGGCGAGTGTGGGGTTCCGATCTGCGTTTCCGTCTCTCCGAGAGGAAGCCGGCCAGAGACGAACGAAAATGATTGACAATCTAGTGGGAAAGTGAGGTTATATAAATACTGACAATGGGCAGTCAACCGAGCAGGGAAAGTAAAGAAATTAATTTGAAAACCCCCCTTGGGTGCATTCTGAAACACTGGAAAGAGCTGGGAGGGGTCCCAGGCGAAAACATAAGTAAAAAGAAGTTGTTAAAATACTGTCAAGACTGGTGGCCGTTGTATACCTTAGACGAGGGAGAGAAGTGGCCCCCTGAGGGTAGCTTGAACTATAATACAATGCTGCAGCTCCTTCTGTTCCTCCGTAGACTCGAAAAGTGGGATGAGGCTATATACTGCCACATGTTCTTCACGTTGAGAGACAAACCAGAATGGCAGAAAGATTGTGGGATAAATATCCCACCCCATGACCCTTTCGTGTTAGCACTGGAAAAGGATCAGAAAAAATCTAGAGAAAAAAACACTGTTGTGATGCCTGCAGTATTGGAAAACAATGTCTCAAATATAGAAAGAGACGAGATAGCGATAGTGAAAAGGAAAGCCTGATGGACATAAAAGACTTGATACAGAGATTTCAAATATCTGAGACTGCCACAAAAACAAAGACAATAAAAGGTGCTCCTGTAACAAGGATGGTAGAAAAGCAGGAAAGCGAGGAGGGCACTTCAAGCGACACAGCGCAGGAAGAAGATAAAACAGAAACTGCTAATGCTGTAGAAATTGGGACATTACCAAAAATCCCAAAAACAAGGAGACCAAAAGACAAAACAGACACTGAAAGCAGCAGTGACAGTGACGAATTAGAAGGCACTAGCCATTCATATCAAACCAGATCAACAAAGCGAAAAGGCAGTAAAGGAAAATCAGGAAAGACAGCAGATAATCACTTAGTTGCGCCTCTTAGGCAAGTAATAAATCTCAAAGGAGAACAAGGAAGAATAAAGGTCCCCTTTTCATCAGGAGAGCTGGATAGATGGAAGGAGGCTGTGAAGAGTTTCAGGGAAGAACCAGAAAGTATAGCTCAGAGATTTGAGCTAATAGCTAGAAACCAAGACATTGATTGGGAGGATACGGACATGTTGTTAAATGAACTTACTCCCACCGAAAAAGAGTTGGTGCTAAATGTGGCTAGGAAGCATGCAAGATCCATACAGGGAGATTTAAGAGACATTTTCCCCAGAGAAAACCCAAGATGGGATGCGAACCAACCAGAAGACTATGCAATGTTAAAACAATATCGAGAAATCATTGCAGAGGGTTTAAGGAATGCAATTCCCAAGGCAATAAATTGGGCAGCCCTATATCAAATCAGACAGGAGACAGGGGAATCACCTACAGACTATCTAGATAGACTTAGAAAAGCAATGAGACAATATCCTCCCTTGGATCCCGCTTCGGAAATAGGTATAGCACAACTGGTAGGGCTATTTATAGGACAAAGTAATCCAGACATAAGAAGAAAACTGCAAAAATTAGGTCACCCAGACGATAAAAATCTGGAAAAATTAATGACGGAAGCCTGGAGAGTGTATAACAATAGAGAAGAAAAGAAACCAGCAAGGAAACCACCGCATTTGGTAGCTATGACCCAGGGATTCCCTGAGACATATGGTCAATACCCTGCAGGGCCCGGGGGCAGGGTCCCCAGACCTAATGTAGGAGGAAGGGGTCGTGGTAGCTTCATGCGAGGAAGGGGAGGTACACAAGCATCGCAAAGAATAGGACCAAATCAGTGTTCCCACTGCCTGCAAATAGGTCACTGGAAGCGGGACTGTCCCCTTCTGGCAATAGTGAGAATTCTGCCACCACCATGGCATATCAAAGTAACCAATGAGGAGGACCGGTGGGTTGTTCCCTGGCAGACCCACTGGTTAAAATAACGCTAGGGGAGGGTAACAAAGAACTGGATTTTTTAATTGACACTGGAGCAACGTTTTCGGTTTTAAATCAAAAATTGGTACCAAAAAGTGACGAATCTGTAAGGGTCATAGGTGCAACAGGCCAACCAGAAAAGGCATTCTTCCTAAAACCTCTAAAGTATAAAATTGGGAAACAGATGGGAATACACCAATTCTTGTATTTACCTAACTCCCCTAAGCCTTTATTAGGGAGAGATTTGTTGGAGAACTTGGGAGCAGTTATTAAATTTAGTAAAGGGGAACTGGAATTTTTAGTTGATGAGGATAGATGGATAGCTGCTCTTAGCTTAGCTATGAGCAGCATTGAGCCAGAGCGAAACAATGAAAATAACAACAAATCATGAACGAAGTGTATCCCTTAGCTTGGGCAACGGACACACCTGGGAGGTCAAAACAGGCAATACCCATAAAGATCGAATTACTACAAGGGGCAAAGCCCGTAAACAAAAAACAATATCCACTAAGGCTGGCAGACAGAGAGGGAGTAACACCCATAATAAAGAAATTTTTAGAATTAGGATTGTTAATAGAATGTGAATCCGAATTTAATACACCTATCCTGCCAGTAAAGAAACCAAATGGAACATACAGATTGGTACAGGATCTGAGAGCTGTAAATGAAATTACAAGAACTATACATCCGGTAGTGGCCAATCCATATACCCTTTTAACCAAATTGAAAGATAACTTAATCTGGTTTACAGTGTTGGATTTAAAAGATGCATTCTTTTGCCTTCCCTTAGCATCAGAAAGTCAGAAAATCTTTGCTTTTGAGTGGGGATCTATTGAGGGAAGAAAAACTCAATTAACTTGGACGGTGTTGCCCCAGGGTTACAAGAATAGTCCCACAGTTTTTGGGAATCAACTGGCTAAGGAGCTAGAACAATGGGAGCGGCCGCCAGGAGATGGCGTTCTTCTACAATACGTCGATGATCTGATCCTAGGAAACGAGAAAGAAGATTGTATTCAATGGACAATTTCACTTTTAAATTTCTTGGGCTTAAACGGATACCGAGTCTCCCAACAAAAAGCACAGCTAGTACAGAAACAAGTTGTGTACTTGGGATATGAAATCTCAAAGGGACAAAGATCTCCAGGAACAG
The DNA here is from genome assembly GCF_047495875.1 of Pithys albifrons albifrons. NCBI lineage: Eukaryota > Metazoa > Chordata > Aves > Passeriformes > Thamnophilidae > Pithys > Pithys albifrons. Next base: position 13,061,571 of record NC_092476.1, on the reverse strand, counting down.
CAAGGAAAGAAGCTATATGCCAGATGCCTAAGCCAGAAACACCTAGAGACTTACGAGCCTTTTTAGGAATGACGGGATGGTGCTGGCTGTGGATATACCAGTATGGGATACTAGCAAAGCCACTATATGACTTACTCAAAGACACCAAAAAGGCTGTCGAGTGGACTCCTGAAGTCGAGGCAGCATTCGAAAGATTGAAACAAGAACTCATGAGAGCCCTGGCCCTGGGTTTGCCAGATGTGACGAAGCCTTTTTGGCTGTATTCTCATGAACGCCAGGGAATGGCCCTGGGGGTGCTAGCCCAACAGCTGGGACCATATAAAAGAGCTGTGGCATACTTCTCAAAGCAACTGGATGAGGTGAGCAAAGGATGGCCTACCTGTCTAAGGGCAGTGGCTGCCATAAATTTTGAACATTGAAGAAGCCAGGAAGCTCACCTTGGGACAAAAGATGACGGTGTTAGTATCTCATACTGTATCGGCAGTATTGGAACAAAAGGGTGGCCATTGGCTGTCACCCTCAAGGTTCCTGAAGTACCAGGCAATACTGGTCAAATCTGATGACATTGTAATTCAGGTGACTAACATTGTCAATCCAGCTTCATTTTTAGAAGGAAGGACACCAGAGGAACCACTTGAACATGACTGCATAGAAACCATTGAAGCAGTGTATTCCAGCTGTCCGGATCTCAAAGAGGTACCAATCCCAGAAGCAGAGAACTGGTTCTCAGATGGCAGCAGCTTCGTGAAGCAAGGTGTCAGGATGGCCAGATATGCAGTAACCACTACGGAACAGGTAATCGAATCAAATCCTTTACCTGTGGGGACCTCTGCACAGAAGGCAGAGCTGATAGCCCTCACCCAAGCTCTTGAATTGGCAGAAGGACAATGTGTAAATGTGTGGATGGACTCTAAATATGCCTTCTCTGTAGTGCATGCTCATGGAGCAATTTGGAAAGAACGGGGACTATTAACTACCCGGGGAAAGCTGTAAAACATGCAGAGGAAATCCTACGACTGCTGGAAGCCGTCCAGCTCCCGGAGCAAGTGGCCGTAATGCATTGTAAAGGACACCTGAAAGGTAACACCATCCCAGAAATAGGTAATAGGAAAGCTGACGCGGAAGCCAAGTTAGCTGCGACAAAGGGTCAAGAGCTACTAGTAACTGCATTAGTACCTGGGGAGTTGGATACTGACTTCCAACCGAAATACCGAGAAACAGATCACAAGTGGATACAGAGAAATAAGGGCAGGCTATTAAATAGTGGATGGGGTCAATTGGAAACAGGGCAGTTAATATTACCAGGAAAATTAATGTGGCAATTCATAAAGACAGAGCATGAGAAAACTCACTGGGGTTTGGATCCCCTCTACCAGTATCTTAAAGCTAGAATAGCAGGACCAAAATTATATACTACCATAAAACAAGTGACATCCCGGTATGAGCGCTGCCTGAGAAACAATCCAAACACTGGAACAAAAGTACACTTGGGAGCAATTAACAGAGGGAAGTTCCCAGGGGAAATGCGGCAAATTGATTTCTCTGAAATCCCAAGAAAAGGGGGGTATCGATATATGTTAGTTTTAACTGATACATTTTCTGGATGGCCTGAAGCCTTTCCATGTAAGACATGTAAAGAGAAAGAAGTGATTAAAGTGTTACTGAATGAAATTATACCGAGGTTTGGGGTACCTAAAAATATTTCATCGGACCGGGGAACACATTTTTGTGCAAAGATTGTTAAGGCAATAACCAAGGCACTACAAATCAAATGGCAATTACATACACCCTATAGGCCACAAGCCAGTGGGCAAGTAGAAAAAATGAATCATCTTCTTAAACAACAAATTGCTAAAATATGTCAGGAGACCAACCTGCAATGGTACCAAGCCTTGCCTATTGCCTTGATCAGATTAAGGGTAAAGCCGAGATCAAAAGAGAAGCTGAGCCCATTTGAAATCCTGTATGGGCGACCCTACGCAATGCAAATTGTAAACAGTGAAGCTATAGATCAGATAGGCAACCAGTATGTATATGATTACATCACTGCGATAGGAAAACATTTTGACAAAAATGCCACTATAGTAATAGGACAGCAGTCTAAACAACCTGACAGCAAGTTGCATCCCTTTAACCCTGGTGACTGGGTGTTTCTTCAGAATCTTTTAGGAAAACCCCTACAAGAGAGGTGGGAGGGACCATTCCAGGTATTGCTGGCCACCATCACGGCAGTCCGAATAAAGGAACGACCTACTTGGATCCATTACACACGGGTTAAGAAAGCCCCGGAACCTAAACAAGAAAACTCTCTCTCAGGAGATGGAACTGGAACGGAATCTGACTAAAATACAGAGGCAACACTGGATAAGAGCCCTGTTACCAATAGTTGAAGAAGTTAAGCCAAACGTAAAAGCATGGGGAGTAACATCCCTAGCTCAAAAATTAGCCCACACGGGAGGAAGGAATTGGTCGAAATCATCACAGATCAGAAAAAGAATATCAGAAAGACCAAAATATTTTTGTGGATGTGGGAAGGATGGTTCCCACTACCTCTGGTACAAAGTGCTTTGTGGTGGGTGTCAGAAAATTTGGTGGGTACACCAAAATCATTACAGAAACTATGGTACATGTGTGAGCTGTGACCATGAATTTAACTGGGCTTTCATAGACCGCTATAGAGATGTGTTACAACAACATTGGTCACCGCTAGATGTGGAGAATTTAGATAAAATGTCAACATTAGTAGTAGAAAACATGGATCATTGGTATTTAATGAATCTAGAACACTGGACTAGGAACGCAGTGCAAAGGATTCTTAGTGAAGATAAAACCTGGGCAATAGCTGAATATTGTGGGGCAGGAGTCAGGGCTTACCATTGGCAAAATTATGACGAAGAAACCTGGGAAAGAATAACGGGAATGCCTGTTTCAGGAGTAACTGTTTTTGCCCCCTCAACTCCCTGCAGCCTGGACAAGAACTTTCAAGGAATGACTCTCGACTAAAGGAAGAAGAATCCAGAACGACGATCCTTAAAGATGGATTTAACCATGCTCCTCGCAATACTTTTGGGACACTGGATAAGTATAACTTTATCATTGCAAGAATTTGAATGGCCCTGGTCTAATGCACGAATGAGGAAGGCGCTCATGTGGTCTGAAGCGGATGATCCACAGACTAGCTCAGAATCTGACTCGTTTTTGGCTATTTATGTCTTGCATAACAACCAATCATATACGCCATATGATTGGCAATACACCGACAGTCAAGGAAAACTAATGAGTGTAACTGGGAAAAGAGGAGAAGAGATACAGATAGGATGCAAACCTGCAAATTTGGTAAATCAGGATAAGGGACAAGTTAGACTAACCATAACCCCAAAGAAAGGATCAATCCTTACATTTAGTAAAAACATACAACATCCGGTATGGGTCAAAAGGGAAGGATCGGTTACTTGCTCTTGGGAAACAACAAGAAGCAGTGGGGAGGAGAAATGTGAACTCAAAATGATCTTAACTCAGTTTGTCACAGTAACTTGTATATGGTTAAATAGAAATCGAGCAGTATCGGATCAGTTTATGATCCTGGTTGCAGGGGACACCACTACTGCTTTCCCTACAAAAACTACCAAGACCCCTGCAACCCCAGTGTTTCTTAGCCCAAAATGTAGGAGGATACATAATCTGACTTTTATTGGACCACAGGTAATAAGGCATTCAAATGGGCAGAAACTGTTATTAGATCCCGCATACTCACTTAAAAGAATTCAAGTTAATGTCCAGATAAATGTTTCACAATTACAAGGGGAATGCCAGCCCTTTATTCAGCAGAGCCTCACAGGCTGGATTGTGTGACTGGCAGCTAGATCCTATCCCCAGCGAGTCCGTAGAGATGTGACTGGATGGTTAGGGACGGGATTAGGAGTACTGAACACGATTGATCAGGAAGTGTTAGTAAATAAATTGAGCTTGGTAACTTCAAAACTGGGGGAACTTAGAGTTCCAATAAGCTCATCTATGTTGGCCCTGGCCGAAACACAATCAATAGCAGTCAAACTGTTAACCCTAGTAGCCAATCACACAACTGAGGATTTCCTTAAGATTGCAGACTATGCTGGGGATATTGGTAGGACAGTTGCACTTGCTCTCCAGTGCATCCAAACTCAACAATGGCTACAGTCCGTAACTGCTGGAATTATAAGGGAAGGAGTCTCAGGAATTTTGCCTCAAGAAATAAGAGAACTAATAGCCAAAAACAAGTCCACTACTCAATTCGAAAGAGATCATCAAGCCTGGTGGCACCTGGTGAATTTTACCTACAATCCCCAACATGAACAGATTGAAGAATATGTGCTCACGATTAGTGCTGCCAGAGAACGGGCTATTTTTCCTGTCCTGACTCTAGGAACAATGCACCAAAATGTTTTAGTTCAACCAATTAATCATAATGTCTGGGCCAGTTTTGATTATGTTAAGGGAAAATGGATAACAGTCAGCTTAGAAACGTGCATCTCTAAAGGACACTTAGGTTATGTCTGTGAGAATACTATTGTAGAGGGAGGAGACCTGTGCTTGGACACTGAAAATAGCGTATGTACCTTCGAGATGGTACCCCAGAATCAAACAAAATCGCAGGTATATTATATCAGCAATGGATGTGTATGCCTTAGGACCCTCTGTGCTGAACTCACAATCGACCATTGCCAAGAAACAACTAATGGTACCAACTTTTGTGTATGTAATTTTACTCGCATTTTAGGCTGTGACTTTAACTACACAGTTCCGGTAACTACCAAACAGTTGATAGAAGCAGATTATAGTCTGTATCATAATATACCACACCTGCAAATAGGTATGGATACTGAGCTTCTTAAGAAAATGCTAAGACACCCGGACATAGAAAGACTAGTACAAGAAGTAAACAGAAGTACACAACGCACCTTATGGCAAGTAGAACACGATACGGCAAAGATAAAGACTATCCTGACAAAGGTACAGTGAGAGGGAGAACAGCATTGGTGGGATATTCTAACAGGACATTCCCCTACTGCAACTCAGGTATTCAATTCTCTGGTGCATCCAATGATAGCTATAGCCATAGGTACTGTCCTGCTAACGCTACTGAATGTGTACCTGTGGTACAAGATAAGCACCGTCATTAAAAGAACCCAAACTTTGTGGATTATGATGCGAACAGCGCAGAATTCTTTTGGGCTTGGCGGAAGAATCCGCAAGCCCTAAGAAAAAGGGGGGAATGAAGTAGAGAAAAGCCAGAACCTAGGAGATTTCACTAAAAGAACCCAACTTTCTGGGGAGTCTCCAAGAGATAAGGTCTAATTTATGGAAGACATCTAACTCTCAGTGAAGTCATAATTAAAGGTCCATGTAGGGAAGAGGTTAATCCCAAGAAAAAAGCCAGAGTACCATGTTTGGCAAGACCCACTACGAGAATCTGCAAGAATCAGCAAAATTAGACCAAGTTGAAAAGTTCATGAGGATGAAGAGCAAAAGTACGACCACCACCAGATGAAGTAACAGGATCTCCCCTCATAATATTCCTCAAAATGGACAGCTCCGCCCCAACTCCACCTGCTATGAATATTATAACTAGATATCGCAATATTATAATCGTGCATGAATATGTAGGTAAAAATATTGTAACCCCTCACTAGAAAGGTATAAATACTGTAGCTTCTCACTGTAGATTTTGGAGCGCTTTTGTCCGATACTAATCGGAGAGTTTCCCCAACGTTGTCTTAATAAATACCTTGCTGTTTATTGACTAAAACTTTGTCTCTAAACAGTTTGTTCTGCCTTTTTGGGCATCATGGTTCTCCTGGGAAATGGAGGTGACCAGTTGTTCCAAAAATCTCTCTGGGGAGAGTTTCATGGGATGCAAAGCCACTGAGTAAATGCGAATCCCAAATCCATGGGGCACAAGTGTCCCTGTGCCCTGAACACCACCCCAAACCCTCCTCACCCCCCTACCCACCTGAAAACCCAGGACTTTTGTGTCCTTTTCAAGCCTCCTCCTCCCTATTTCCCATTTGTGTCTCACTCTGCAGTACCACCAGCTCACAGTCCTGATCTTCACAGCTTCTCTTGCCATCAGCCCAGTTTCCCAATTCCTTGCAGAGCCAGGAGCTGAGGGAGCTCAGGGGGTGCAGCAGCCTGGGACACAGGGATGGAGTGGAGCCCCTGGAAGCTCCTGGGATGGGCTCAGTTTGCAGCTCTTGGCAGAGCTGGGAGTCGGTGGCCGTGGGACCCTCCAGCCCTGCGCTCCTCCCTCAGCCCCTTCCCTCCCCTCCCAGCTGGGTTGGCTCCCCTGGGACTTCCTGGGGCTGCTTTTGGCCACCAAGGGAAGGGGCTTGGAGGCAAAACTCTTTCAAATGTGGAGGTTTTCCAGTTTCCCCATTCCTTCCCTACTCTTTTCAAGCCCAGATCCCATTTTAGAGGCCACCAAACCCAACGTGCCCCATGAGTCTGGAAACCTCAACACGGGGATGGAGAAGCAAATGAACCCCAAAGGTAACAGACCCAAAAGTCTTCCCAGAGTCTGAAATAAGCATTTTTCTGCCAAAATAGACTCACTGGGACATTTCTTGGCTGGAGAAGGTCCATCCCCAGGATACCTCAAATTAGCATGAACTATTTCCCTGGCCATGATGAGTCCAGAGAGTGACACTGACCTCGGACACCCTCTGACATCATGGCTGATGTCAGTCTGGCCCCAGGAAATGGCACCAAATGAGCCTTTTATCTGTTTTTTTTAAAATCATATTTGTGCATTCTGCAGCCTCTCCTGTGCCTGGGGAAATGGGGCTGAGCACAGCCAGGGGAAGGGGCTCACCAGAGTGTGGAAACACCTGTGGGGTCAATGGTTGGGCCAAACAGGAGGAAAACAGGTGGCAAATTATTAAATTGATTGAAAAAGCCTTCCATGGAGGTTCTTGATGTGAGGTTGAAACACATGAGGCTGGAGCTGTGCAACCACGGGCAGGTGAGCAGAGGTGGGTGATACTGGATATTTCTTCTCAAAATATTGGCCAGGAGGCACTTGAAGTGGCTTTTGCCGTTGGTTTTGATCCGGTATTTGGCCTCTTTCATCCTACGACAGAAGCTCTGACCTGGATCACAGGGATGGCCCCACTCCCACCGGGAAGGGCTGAGTCTGATTTTCCTGCAAGCTGCTGAGGAATTTAATTAGTTTTACTTTCTCTGAATTTGATTAGATTTTGCTTGATTTTTATTTTGATTTTCCTTCTCCCCCCTCATGTCATTTGCACCCCTGAAACTCCCATTTCCCCCAGATTTCAGACACTTGGACCATTCCATGAAACAACCACCAATTCCCAACCTTGTCCCCTCCTTTTTCTTCATGTTTTTGGGTGTTAAGCCCAGTTTGGGGCTGGTCCCAGAACCCCCCTGCAGCACCGTTTTATAGAGGAACAATGATTTTTTTTCCCTCAAATTCAGGAATTTGTCCCAGTTTCTTCCAGCAGCAGGAAATGGGGGGAAGAGAATCTCAAAATCTTCAGCAGGAAAAGCTGTGTCATTACTTCGATTTTTTAATAGTTTATTTATTTTAATTTCTTTTTATTGTATTTTTCTTTTATATTTCATTCCTTTTTTTACTCTTCTGATTTTATTTTTCCATTTTTCCTTTGTATTTTTTTCCATACTGTCAAGTTTATTCTTATTTTTCTTCTCACAGTCACCTTCATACCCTTACAGAAAATGTTCTGATGACGTGCCCTTCTCACAGCCCTTCCTCCAGTGGTGTCAGCACGGATTATAAGAAAAACCTCAAAAACTATTTAAAATAAATTAGCCTTTGCTATAAAACCCGCAGTGGCCGATTTACTTACAAGAACACTTATTTTTTAAGGGTTTACATTAAGAAAATGATCAAAAGGGCTGGAGGGAATTGCGCTGGATCCTCGTGGCCTCTCTGGGGCAGAGCAACCCCCTCCTGCACCCCCAAATCAACATTTTTTGATAATCTGCCCTCCCCAGCTGAGGAAGAAAAGCTGAAAAAGCTTGGAAAAGGGCTGAAAAGCAGATGGAGCTGGAGAGTGACGGCTACAGGAAAAATCCCCAGAAAAAAAACAAAAAACAAGTGAGATAAATCAAAATAATTATGAAGTCTTTGAATGTTTTCTGCTTCTGTTTTGCAGGATGTGGGGGCCAGGAGGAGCCAGAAGAGGGGGGTTCAGAGAGAAAATTTAATGGGGGGAGAAAGGTTTAATTATGGGGAGCAAATTTTATTCACGGGATTTTAATAGGGGGAGATTATTTTAATTGGCAAACAATTTAATTGGGGCAGAAAACTTTAATGAGGGGAGAAAGCATTACTCGGAGAGAGAAGATTTTAATTGGGGGCAGAAAAGTACGATTGGGAAGAAACCTTTAATTATGGAGAGAAATCTTAATTTTTAGTTAATTTTAATTAGAGGGGAAAATTTATTTAGGGAAGAAAACTTTAATGGAGGAGAAAAGTTTGACGGATAAAACTTTAATTATGGGATGAAAAGTTTAATTGGGGGAGAAAATTTAATGAGGAAGTTTGATCATTAGAAGGAAACTTCGGGGGGGAGGCGGGGGGGAAGTGTGTAAATTTAATTGTCCGGATTACACGTTTATTCTCCCTCGAATTCTGCTCTGGAGGCACAGGAGCCTCCGTGGGAGCCTGTGCGGAGTTCAGACGGCTCTGGGAAGAATTCAAGGGTTATTTTAGGAGAATTCCTAAGTACCTGGGGAGCTTTCAGGTATTTTGGAGGAATCACAAGTATTTGAGGAGGTTTCTGTTATTTGGTGGAGAATTCAGAGATACTGGGAAGGGGGAAATTCAGAGCTATTCTGGGAGGAATTCGGGCTTACTTGAGGATAATTATTCAGGGATATCGAAACACACGCGGGTCTCTGTCCGCCCTTCCCCCCCCACCTCGAATCTGTCCTGCCACGAATTTGCCATAAGCGATTCCCCCGCTGCTCCGATTCCTCCCGGGCTGGTGACACTGAGATGCCACTGCTGGACTGGGAAGGTCACGGGATCAACACTATAAGAAAGAAAGGTGGTTTTTAGTGCACTGGGGCGACTTGCCGGCTTTTCTCGGCTCCGCGGGGCCCGGGCCGTGCGGGCGGAGCTGGTTGGGAACTGCGGGAGGACCCCGGCGCGGTGTCCGAGGGCTGAGCGGACCCGGCTGGGAACCCTCCGGTGCCCAAGGGCTGAGCGGACCTGGCTGGGAACACCCCGGTCGTCTCCGCCGCTCCAGTCCCTTCCCCGGCTCCGGCTCTGCCGCCGCTCGGCCCCGACCGCTCCCGCGGGGCCGTCGCCGCTCCTGGCGCAGCTGGAGGGGTCGGTCTGGGCCGCGCCCCGCCCGTCCCTCGGGGCGGCTCTTTGGCTTACACGGGCCGGCGGGGACCCCTCGGTGCCGCTCATCGCCCCCTCACATGCCCAGGTGTTGCCCCGCCGGTCCCTCCGGGCAGCTCTTTTAGGTACCGGGCGGCAGAAACCCCTCGGCGCAGATATTTTAATCCCTATACTTTTTTCTAGTTCCTTCAGTGACACGGGACAGCCGGGCCCCCTCCGTGCCGGTCATCAACCCCTCCCGCTCTCAGATCTCTCGGGGCAGCTCTTTTAGATACGGGCTGGCAGGGACCCCCTTAGTGCGGCTTTTTATTCTATTTATTTTATTCTCTGTGTTTAATTCTAGTCACACCTCGCCCTCCCCTCGGTGTAGCGCTTTGACGACACCCGACAGCGGGTCCCTCGGTGCAGCTCTGTCGGTAACTCGGGGCCGCTCTTTTAGTGTATTTTATTTTAATCTATGTATTTTATTCCATTAACGCCTCCTGCGCCACACCCAGGGCGATTATTTCACCGCCAATACTACTCGCTCGTCCCGCGGTGCAGCTCTTTTAGGGACTGGGCGGCGGAGATTCCCCCGGTGAGGTTATTTCGTTTCACTTTGTTTTATTCTCTGTCTTTTACTCTATTCAGACTTCACCCCCCATCTCTGGCGACTCCCGACGGAGCCCGTCCCGCGGGGCGGCTCGTCAGTGACACGGGACGGCCGGGACCCCTCAGTGCCGATCTCTGTTCCATTTACTTCATTCTCGGCTTCGTATTCGCACTTGGCTCGTCCCGCGGGGCGGCTCTTCCCTGAGACGGGGGGGCGGGGACCCCTCGGTGCAGCTTGTTATTCTATTTATTTTACTCTATTGTCTGTAATTTATTCTACTGCCACCCTGCCCGTCCCTCGGGGCAGCTCTTCCAGACGCGGGTGGCGGAGACCCCCCGGTGCGGCTCTTTTATTGTATTTCCCTCTGCTCATTCAATGCTCACCCTGCCCGTCCCGCGGGGCGGCTCCTTCAGTGCCACGGCCCGGCAGGGAGCCCTCGGCGCGGCTCCCCCAGGGCCCCGCCCGCCGCCGCCGCTGCTCCCCGGCGCCCTCCCCGCTCCCTGCCGGGGCTCCGACACCGCAGTCGGCCCAATCTCCTCCTTCCCGCCGGGATTCCCCGCCCGGCTTCTCCTCCCGCCCCTCCCGCCACCACCCGGCGCTGCCGCTGCCGGAGCCGAGCCGGGCCCTTCCCAGTGCTCCCAGTCTGCCCAGCCATCCCCGAGCTCTTCACGGAGGGCTTCAGGTGGGGACGGCACACAAATGCTGCTGGAGGAGGGGTCTCACTTCAGTTCTCTGGTTTGTTCTTTCCAACCTGGGCGAAAACGAATTTGGGGGTTTTCTGCCATGAATCTGTCCCCTCCTCTGCTCAGCAAAAAGGATTTGGGGCAGTTTCCCCCTTTGGGGCAAATAAAACCAATGCACTGAGTCCTGGCAGGACGCAGCAGCCCTGCAGCCTGTGGAGCCTGTGCTGGCCCTGTGCATGTCAGAGGAACAAAGCAGCTCACAGAGTAATGAATCAGTGTTTAATTAACCTAATAAATTGCTTTTAATTAGAAGGCAGGAGAAAGGAGTCTTCAAGGCTTCCGCTGAACCCATGCCAGTTCCACAAAACTGTATTTGTGTCTATTTTTAAATAGATCTGGCATTTCATTGCTTGATTCTCGACATTTTATGCCTCTTTCAAAGATATTTCATGGATTCTCTTAGAGGTCAGGATCAACACCTTGATCTTTTATTTTCACCTTTTTGGGGAGGGGGAGTGAGAAGGGCTTTTTTCCTCTGTCTCTCGTGCTGCAGCTCCTTGTCCCTTGCCCCGGTTTTCCTTCCTCTGCAGACAAACCCCAGCCCCAGCCCCTCGGTGCCCTCCCCGGGGTGTCACTGTGAGGCCTCCCAGCAGCTGTGGAGCTGTGGCAGGGCAGGGAGCTCGGGCCCTGCTACCAGTTCACCCCAGGCCGGGCCAGGGCAGGGAATCAGCTGGGCTTTGTCTTCCTGTCCCCTCCTCCGTGTCCCCACTTGGGTCTGTGTCCCCAGCCCTGTGCCCTCCTCGTTCTGCCGGGACATGGAAGACCAGGACGGCTTCATGGTCTGAGCCCGATGGGGCAAGCGGGGGCTCTGGGGAGCCCCCATTCCTCCAGGGTGCAGGAACTGGGGGGTCGTGTCTGCTGTGCACCCCCAGATAGGTGGGGGAGAGGAACTCCAGTGGGGTGGTGATGGGGGCAGGTAATTCCACCCCTCGGGTCCTCAAGAGCTGCTCAGGGTGGGGGAAACTGAGGCACAGATTGAGGGAGAAGGGGCTCGGGGGCTTTTCTCGAGGCTGTGGTTGGCTCCTGTCCCACCCCTCAAGCTGGGACCCCCAAAAGTGGGAGCAGAGGGGGGTTTGGGGACACCAAGCTCCTGCTGCTGCTGCGCAGGGGTATCTGCAGGGGCTTTCAGGGGGTGTCACCAGGGTGCTTTGCCCCAGGAGACCCTGCCATGGACTCTGCAGGAGTGGGAAGGTGCCAAGTGCTCCTAAGCCTTCCTTTTTCTCTCTACCCCTTCCCCATCTGCAGGATCTGGCTTTCCAGAACCCTGAGTTTTCCTCAACAGAGCCCTGCCCTGCTGTCCCCGTGGGCTTCTTGGGACCCTGATGGGAGGGGGATGTGGATGTCGAAGCCACAGAGGGGAATGTGGGAGCCGGAGCCGCCTTTGCTGAGCAACAACCACCTGCACAAATGAATGAAGCTGTTTTCTGGCTCTGCTCTCTGGTGTGTTCAAACATGTGATGAACAGGGAGCAAAACCCCCAGATTGGGTTTTCCTGGCTGCAAAGCTCAGCAGGGCTGACCCCCGGCACTGCACCACCCCTGTAACCAGTCTGTACTGGGTGTGTGAGGGGGCACAGACTTGGAGCACTGGGAGGGGTCGCTTGCAGCAGTGCTGACACCCTACCACATATCCCCTCCCCACTCCAGCCCTCACAGGGGGTACTGTGAGGTTTTTTCACCCACTACCCACATGGGGTTTGTTCCACAGCTGCTTCTGGGGCTCCTGGGGAGTCAGGATCAGGAGGGCCCTGAGACCCCTCGATGCAGACCCAGGTGAGCAAAGCTGCCCTGAGAGACCCCCGGCCCCAGCACCACCTCTGCCCTCCCCAACTCTGTCCCTCCTGCCCCTTCCTCTGCACTGGGGAAAGGTGACAGGAAAAATCTGCATCCCCCTCCTGCTTCCCAGCCCAGAAACAGTTTTGGAGCTGCACCTGCTGCTCAGCACCCACAGCTGGGGCTGCTTTGGGGCTTGTTTTATTTAACCTCTTGCTCTAGGAGAGAGATGGAGTCTTTCCCTGAAGCAGAGGCCCTGCCTAGGGGTGGGAAATGGTTCTGTGTGGGGAAGGCTGGTGGGTTTCATCCCCCCTGACCCACCCATGGCACTCTTAGCTGGTTGGTGAAGAGGACAGAGAAGCCCTTGGCAGGAGGTTTATGAGCTGGGGTCTTCCCACTCAGAGGAATTTCCTGAAGCAGCTGCTTTGATCCAAAACAGGCCTGTGAGTGGGTGGGAGTCATGTCATCTGGGAAAGAGGAAAGGACAGGAGAGGAGCCCATGCCGGAGCAGGGGATGCCCAAAGCAAGCCAAGACTCTGTGGGGAGACCCTGCAGAGCCATGGAGAGAGGAGTCCATGAAGATTTGATGGCAAGACTTGTGACCCCATGCGGGATTCATGCTGGAGCAGCCTGTCCATAGGGACTGTCCATGGAAGGACTCGGGTTGGAGGACTGTATCCCTTGGAAGGGACCCAGGCTGAGTGGAGCAGAGGAAGGACTGACCCTGTGGAAAGGGACCCCACACTAGAGCAGGAGAAGGATTCCTCGCCCTGAGGGCGTAGCAGCAGCACAAACATGCAATGAACTGACCATAACCCCTGTTCCCATCTCCCAGCGCCACTGAGGGGAAGGAGGGAGGAATTTGAAGATAAAGTGAAGCCTAGTGTATTTTCAAGATTTGTTTTACTTCCCATTTTCCTGTTCTGACCTGATTGGTCATAAATTCAATTAATTTCCCCAAGTGATATCTGTTGTGCTCATGACAGCAGTTGGTGAGTGACTCTCCCTGTCCTTATCCCAACCCTTTAACCTTTCCTTCTGTGTTCTGTCCCCTGCCCGGGTGAGGACGGCAGTGAGGGAGAGCCTTGGTGGCACCGGGCACCAGGCAGGGCCAGCCCAGCCCAGCAGTCCCTGCAATAATTCCATCAGCTCCATCGGTAACGCGACCGCAGAAATACAGACTGGGCAGAGCAGGACAGTGGGAGGAGGCAGGTGGTGCCAGAGGGTGAAATATCCTTCCTCTGAGCTGTCAGGGAGAGGAGGAGGGAGAAACTTTTACAAAGTAGAGGGGAGAGGAGAAGAGATGAGACTGGAGCTTTGGGAGGCAGTGATCACAGCAGTGGGGCAGCTGGGACTTTGCTTTGCAGATCTCTGGAGTGACAGGAAGCACTGCGAGATCCGTCATGGAAAAGAGGAAAAATATCATGTGATGGAAATCACATCCGTTTGGACTCAGTTTATCCGTCTGAATGACAGTCCTCGAGTGCCACTGGACACCCATCCTTGCCAGCACCGTGCCCCGACGGGTCTGAGCTCCGGCTGGCGGGGGCTGGAAGCTCCATCCCAGCTCAGCGCCTGCTCTTCGTTCAGCCCCCAAAGCCCGGGCTGAGCTGTGGGGTTGGGGCCACAGCCCCGTTCTGGGGTGGCAGAGCCACTGCTGGGGGCACCGGAGCGGCGGGGGTCCTTTATCCCACTCGTGCACGTACAAACTCCTGAGGCTAAATCCTGTTTTCTAGGACTGTCCCCTCCCCTCCCTTCCCCAGTTTGCTGATAATTGCAGTTTTTCAATATCACACTGCAGCAAAGACCCCGGCCCAAGGCAGCAGGCGGTCCCGTGTGATAGCCCACGAAAATGTTCTTTAGTGCACCGGGGCGATATCCCGCGCTTCTCGGCTCCGCGTTGCCGTGGCAGAGGCTGAGCGACAGGCGGGGCCCGGGCCGTGCGGCCGGAGCTGGTTGGGAACTGCAGGGCGGCCCGAGCGTCGCGTTCGAGGGCTGAATGGACCCGGCTGGGAACAACCCCCCGATGCCTCCCCGGTACCCAACGCCTGAGTGGACCCGGCTGGAAACACCCCGCTCGTCTCCGCCGCTCCAGTCCCTTCCCCGGCTCCGGCTCTGCCGCCCCTCGGCCGCGGCCGCTCCCGCGGGGCCGTCGCCGCTCCTGGCGCAGCTGAAGGGGTCGGTCTGGGCCGCGCCCCGCCCGTCCCTCGGGGCGGCTCTGAGCGGTGGGGACCCCTCGGTGCGGCTCCGTAAAGCCCGACTGTCCCTGGCCGCAGTTCTTTGGGTAACATGGGCCGGCGGAGACCCCGCCCCGGTGCTATTAATCCCCTTTCACACCGCTCGCTGCCGCCGCGGGTCTCTCAGTGCAGCTCTTTCAGTCGCGGGGCAGCGGCCATCCCCTGTGATAGTCTTTACCTTTCATTCAATTCACTCCTCTCATCTCCCCGCCCGGCCCGGGGTGCAGCTCTTCAGTGGCACTGGGTGGCTTTTACGAGCCAAGGCAGCGCCTGTCCCGCCGTGCAGCTCTTCTATCGCCGCCCTGCACCCTCGGCGCAGTTCTTTCAGTGACACGGGACGGTGGAGATCCTTTGGTGAGGCTCTTTTATTTCCTTTAATTCTTTAATTCCTTTAATTTTCTGTGTTTTACTCTAGCCACACCTCTCAGGCTCCTCCCCGCAGCCCTTCTGGCGACACCCGACAGGGGCTGGTCCCGCGCTGCAGCTCTTCAATGACACCGGGCGGCGGGGTGCTCTCGGTGGAACTTTTTATTCTATTTCACTCTATTATTTGTATTTTATTCCGTTCCCCCCCCCTCCTGTCCGTCGCTGCACCTGTTTCACGCGCTGGCGAACCCCCGGTGCGGCTCTTTTAACTCCAACCCTCCCCGGACCCTCAGAGCCAAGAAATCCCGGGAAATCGCTTCGATAGACTAAAGAACCTTTTCATAAAGTTTTTATCCCGAGATCATATTAGCTTATTAATGTGCTCTGCAACCTGTGTTTGCTGGGTGTATCTCTCCCTCCAGTGCTGATCAGTCGCAGATGCAGTTCTTCCCTCCACTGAAGTCTGGGGTCCCTTTTCATTAGGTGGTCCATGAGTTCGCAATTTCCCAGTGCTGGAATTACGTTCTCCCCAGATATTGCTCAGTCTGCCTGACTTCATACCTGTGCCTCTGGGCAGGGGACGTGCTTGAGCCGGGCGGGCCACGCCTGCCCCGATTCCCGCGGATGTTCCCTCGGGCCTTTCCCCCAAGGCGGGGCGAGCGGCCCCGCAGCCCCCAGGCCCTCGGGTCCTTTCGCCCCTCGTGGGCAGCGGGGTTCTCTGCGGATCCCTATGAACCCCCCTCCCTGCAGGCACTCCTCGGCTGGCACAGGGTTTTGCTGCAGAGTTTCGTATTAAACTCAAGAAACTGGGGCGGGGCAGGGGGTACACTCAGCCCGAGAAACCCTTTGCTCCCACGGCTCTGCAGGGGCTCCCCACGGGATCTCGGCCTCCTTTGCTCCAGCGTGGGCTCCTCGTGGGGCTGCAGGTGGGTCTGTGCTCCATCCTGGACTTATCCACGGGTCACAGTCCTCCTGCTCAGGGTCACACTGACACTTTAGGATTTTCATATATGTGTAGATTTTAATATTTTATACATTTGTAGATTTTTAGAGTTACATAATTTCTCACACTCGCAGTAGCAGCTAAGACTTTCTAACACTTTCTCACGGTCTGTGCCACATTCCTGAATTTCTGTTCAACTCTCTTTTTAATGGACATGTTTGCAGCAAGGATATCGTGTTTGGGACAAATGCACCTGGAACGGAATAACCAGACAAAACAAGATAGAAGGCCCAGAACCCCTGGAGGCGCTTAACGTGGCAGTTCTGAGGGTGGTGCCAGAGGGAAAAGGTTCTCAGGTTGGATAAACCCATTAGATACGATAATTAAGCAGCGTTACTAATTTGTAAGAACCTTATACTTTGTGTGCACCTGTGCAGTCCGCGCACCTGCAAGCTTTCATTAAACCTGCTCTCAGCTTTCCCTATGCTGATATTGCCCGGACAGCTTTTCCCCTCGATTTTAGGCACCGGCGCAGATCCCGGCGCGCCCGGCCCCGCACCCATTCCCGTCCGCCCGCGCGTGCCCGGACGCGGGTTGTGTGCCCCGCCCCCATTGGCTGTTTCTTCCCGTCACTCCCCGTTCCAGCGCGCTGATTGGTCGGAGCGGACGCGCTGTCCGTCCCCACAGCCGCTTTCCCGGCCAAGCCCCGCGGCGGCCGCGCCCGGACCCTGCCGAGCCCGGACGGGGCACCGGCGCAGGTGGGAGGCTGAGGGGGCGGAGGGGGCGGAGGCGCCGCGGGGAGCGGGGTCTGTTGGGCTCGGCCTGCCCGGGGCTGGCGCTGTAGGCGGTCCCGGGGAGCGGGGTGTGTTGGGCTCGGCCCCCCGTGGCCCCCCGTGTCCCCTCTCCAGGGCCCGCGGAGGGAGCGGCTGCCCGCGGGCTCCTCCTTCCCGGCGGGCTCGGAAGGAGCCGTGACCAGAGCAGAGCCGGGGCCAGAGCAGCGCTGGCCTGTGCCGGTTCCGGTGGGCCGGACACGTTTGGCTGCCCCGTGCCCGGGAGTGTTCCTGGCCGAGTGGGACCGGGCTTGGAGCCCCCTGGCCTGGTGGAAGTGTCCCTGGGCTCCAGACTGCCGGGGCAGGGCTTGCCTGGCACAATCCTGAGCACCCTCGGGAGGCTGAGCCCTGTGGCAGCAGCGTCCAGGCCTTGGCACCCGCCTGTCACGACAGGGACACGAGAGGGACACGACAGGGAGCGTGTCTGCAGCATCTGCAGAGCCAGAGGGGGCTGGGGGGCCGGGCCGGGCCCTGAGCTCCCGCTTGTCTGCCCAGGAGCTGCCGCAGCGTCAGCGGGAGCAGGGACAGGGCAGGACTGAGCTGGCACTGCCTTCCTGAGCCCGGGGGTCCCACAGGGCCAGGACCAGCTGTGGCCTGTCGTGATGGTCTCTAAAACCTGTGTCACTGTGGCTGTTAAAATACACCCGGGGCTGCCATTGAAAGGCTTTGGAACAAGTACTGATGTGTGAGGTGCAAGATGCTGCTTGTCCTGAGCAGGAAGTTTCACTCATAAGGGAAACGCTGCCCTTGAGCCTCTCCCCTACTCAGGTGAGGACAGGAGTGATGGAGAATCTTTGGTGGCACCTGGAACACAGGCAGGGCCAACCCAGCACAAATGCATCAATTTTATCTGTCCCCAAAAGAGAAAAAGGCCCCAAATCCCTCAGACTGAGAAGAGGAGGGGACAGTTGTTTGGCAAAAAACTCCAAAAATCAGTTTCCCAGCTTGGGAAGAACAAACCAACCCAAACTAAGGCAGGACCCCCCAGCAGCCCTTCTGTGCCATCCCCACCAGAACCTCCCCCTGGGGTACTGGAGGATGGCTGGGCAGACTGGGAGCACTGGGAAGGGCCCCAGCTCGGGGCACAGGCCCCAGGGCAGCTCCACGTCACCCCCGGGAGCTCCCGGGCTCCGACAGCTGGGATGGAAGGAGCGCGGGGGCAGCAGGGGAAGGGACGGGGCTGCCGGCGCTGAACGGGACACGAGGGACAGCGGGGGCGTTTCGCAAGGTTTAATGCAAAAGTAATGAAATGAGAGGGAGACAACAGCAGCACATTGGAACTATAACACTGCTGAGTGCCCCACGGGGACATTTCAGATATATAGATGTATATACATGTGTACACACGAAAGGTTAGTGCAAAAGCATAATGAGTTCTGGGCTGCTTCTTTAAGGAGAAACAAACCCACAGCCACATGTCACCTTCCACATCATCTGCCCTTCCTGCAGGTTCATGTCCTTGACAGCAGGCACCGAGGTGACCCTGAGAAGTGACACTGAGGTGACCCTGAGAATAAACACAATGCAGATGAGCAGCTATGGAAGGACATCCCTGTGCTGAAGGAAGAGGTGCAGCTGTGAAGGCCCAGCATGGAGAAAGTCTTTTCGACATCAATTCTGTTCTAGGTGTGGGGTTTGCTGCAGAGATAATGTTGCTTGCTTGAGCAGCTCTCACTCCTGAGTTTGTCATCAGCCAGGTGCCCACACTGTGAATTGCCAAGGACAGGGACCCTGGCTGGAGCAGCAGAGACAGAGCTGGTACAGGACAGGTTGTCCCCCCCATCCCCTCCAGCAGATAAGGACACAAGTGCTGTCCATGAGGGACAGTCCCAGCAGCCTCGGCCCCCCCAGGCCCAGCCCATCCCTCCATGCCCTGCCCGGCTCCCTGGGACTCAGGAGGAGCTGAAGCTGCTCCGTGCCCCCACTGCAGCCGCTCGCCCCATCTCTGCAGCCTGAGCCAGTAATCGATGGTGCCCCTGAGGAGGAAGAGGAAGCCCTGAGAGGGAGAGCAGAGCCGGCAGTGGGAGCTGCCCCGGCCCCTTGGGGGTACCCATGCCCGGGGCTCCTTCCCTGCACGGCCCCGGGGCGGGGCTGCACCCCCGCCCCTGCCAGCACTGACCCCGGGGGCTGCAGGGCTCTGCCCGACCTAGGAACCCCCCCAGCCTCCCCTGTGTCACCCCAGAGCCCCTCACTCACCATTTCCTCATCCTTGATCATGGCCAGGGGGGCCCCAAGCTTGGAACACAGCCCCTGGTACTGCTCCCAGCTCCCCTCAGCCCTCAGAGGCAGTAGCAGACCCCGCAATATCCAACCTGGTCCCAGGGACAGGCTGGCAGCAGTGGAGCCACAGGTGTAACTGGAATGTTACACCTGGAGAGGGAAGGGGAGAAGGTCCAAGGATTCCCCTCCACAGGGAGCAGGGACCCAGCTCTGTGCAGAGGGGCTGGGCTGAGGCAGCTGCTCCTCCCTGACCTGGCAGCACAGCCAAGGCCACCCCCGAAGGCAGGGCCAGGAGCAAAGGCAGCAGCAGGGTGAGCACTGGGTGGGATCTGAAGCACTTGTCTGGAGCAGGAAAGAGTCGCTGGCCATGAGGATGGGGCTGTCCTGGGCAGGCCCAGCCCTCACATCGCCCTCCCAATGCCGACTGCCCGGGGAGCACGGGAGGGACCCCCAGCCCCAGCGTCCCACCCTCAGCTGGTCCCCCAGGCCTGGCTCAGGGGGTGCTCCAGGCTTCCATATCGTGTGTGCCCTCCGGCCCTGCTTTTCTTCTCCCCTCAGGCAGCTGCTCCAATGCTCCCAATAAACCTTCCCAGTTGTCTGTAGTCCTGCTTACTGGGGGGCACTGGAGGGTGTCTTGAGGTAACCTGGTGGGGGGAGCTGAGGATGGGTGGGTGGGACAGAACTGGCCCCGGCATGGGTCAGGAATGGGGACCCCCATGTGTTCCCCCAGGGCCACCCCACTCGGGGGTCCTTGTGGGGGCACCCACCCCCCAACACAGCACCAGTGTACCTCAAAATGCACCAGGACCCCCTAAACTGCCTGACAGGCCCCTCACCCACCCAGAGCCTACCAAGAACCCTCTAGGACTCCCCAGAGCCCTTCCCAGCCTCCCCTAGAACACACCCAAAATCCTTCCGATAACCTCAGACACCAAAACACTCCCGAGGATCACGCAAGGCCCTTCCTAGAAAGCCCCCCAAGTAGGACCACCCAGAGCAGGGCTCCCCAAGTGCTCTCAGCCAATCTTTTGGGCACACCTGAGCTCCTGGACACTGAATATCAGATTTGGGCACACCTGAGCTCCCACTTGCCCCGCACCCCACGGACCTCTCGAGTCCCCCAATCCAGGGGCTACAGCGCCCCCAACGGCCCTCAGCCAATCAAAAAGCGCCCCTTGGAGGCTTCAGCCAATCAGTGCGCGTCTTGCTGATGACTCATCAGGTGCCGGCAAAACACTCTGAAAACATGCCCCAAACTTGCGCTCAGCCTATCAGAGCGCGCCCCAAACAGCCCCAAAGCGGCCGAGCCCGGCTGGGTTTGGGATGGCAGCACCTGCCCGGGGCCGGGCATGGAGCGGGGGTGGGCAGCTGGGACCGTACTGGTGGCACTGGTGGCGCTGGGAGCCCCCTCGTCTGCCGGCGAGGAGCTCTGGGGTGAGCGGGGTGGGGGGGAGGGGGTGGGAGTGGGGACTGGGGGAAAGAGGGTAAAAGGGAGGTGGGCAAAGGGGGTGGGACCCTCCAAGGTAGTGGGAGAGCAGTGTCTGGGAAGGGGGGGTCCGGGTTGTCCCCCTGCACTCCCAACCTGCTGTGGGGGCTGATCGGGGGGTGGCGGCACCCCCGACCTGTCTCCTCACACTCAGGGGTGCTCTAGGGGTTGAGACAGGGGGAGTGTCACTTCATTAACGGCACCAACGGGGTGAGGCTCGTGCAGAGGTACAGCTACAACCGGCAGCAGTACATGCACTTCGACAGCGATGTGGGGCACTTTGTTGGGGACACCCCGTACGGGGAGGAGTTTGCGAGAGAAGTGAACCGCAAAGCAGGATTCATGGCGTACATCCAGGCTGCGGTGGACACGACCTGCCGGCACAACTACGAGATTGTTGCCCCATTCAGTGTAAACCGCAGAGGTGAGCATGGAACACAGAATGGGGCAGAGCGTGTGCCCTCGATCCCTGCCCTGGCAAGGACCCTGGAGCCCCTCAAACCCTCCCTGGGAATCCCTTCAGACCCCTCAGCCCTCCCTGTGCCCATCCCTGTGGTCTTTTGCCCCATCTGGCTCCATTCCCCCTCTCTCACTGGCCTCCAATCCATTCCAGGTGTAATCCATTGCGTTGCTTCCCAGTGTTCTCTCGTCGTTAATATAGCCCAGATAATCTACCCTCACCCAATCAGAGTGCGGTTCTCATCAGATGACTCATCAGTTGCCAGGCAGACCCACAGCTCCAAGTGCCACCACCAGTCCTCGACCTCCCAGTTCCACTCAGTTCGTTCCCAGTCCATCCCATCCTCACCCAATCAGAGTGCGGTTCTCATCAGATGACTCATCAGTTGCCAGGCAGACCCACAGCTCCAAGTGCCACCACCAGTCCTCGACCTCCCAGTTCCACTCAGTTCGTTCCCAGTCCATCCCAGTGCGGCCTAGTCCATCTCAGGCATTCCCAGTCACTCTAAATCCATTCCCAGACCTTCTAAGACCTTTCCTAGTCCTCAGTCCACTCCTCAATGCCCCCTGTCACATCAAAAGGAGGAGCAGAAATGCACAGATTTCTTTTCCCATCTGTATTAGTATCAAGTTATTTGCTATGAGCATCCCCAGAACATCAAAACCTTTTCCAACCCAGCTCAGCCTGTCTGAGTCTCACTTAAAGAGACAACGCTGGACAGAGCAGTGTTTGGAAGGGTTTTTGACACTGCTGTGAGAACCACACTTAATAGCAAGAAAGAATCTTCTCCGTAGCAGTTCCCAAAGTAATTTTTATTAATACAAATCTGTGACAATGCCTATATGGGTTGCTCAATTGATGACAACATTCTACTGCATGATTCTCCTTTACTACTTGAGAAAAACCAAGCCCAGAGGTACTCCAGACAAAGCAGCACAACAACCTTAACCTTGACACATGACACAAAGAACAATTTCAGGTTACAGAACTCAGGCAGCAATTCCCCCCACCATGACAGACTCAACTAGCAAAATAACCCCAGAAGCACAAAAATTTAACACCAAATTTACACACCCTCAGCAACACAAAGCAAAAGCAACAGGAAGAAGAGAGCCCCTTCCCACTGACACTTATTTTAAAGGAAGCAAAAGACTAACAGTGAACAACAAAACAAAACCACAAGTAGAAACAAAATACATACCCGGGGAGTTATAGTAAAGGATAATTAGGAAATAAGGTTTCTATTGGGTAAAACTGACAGAGGTTAATCTATAAGGTATTAGGGGTTTTGGTTAATCTATAGGGTATTAGGGTCTAAGGTAAGCTGTCACTTGTGCACCCAACAGGAGCGGGCAAACAGGAGCATGGCAGGGCTAGCAGACAGGGCACAACCAGCTCTCCTAAGTGAGTTTGTTGTTTGGGGTTTTCTGGTTTGGGGGGTTTTTTGTGTTTTTTTTTCTTTGTTTGTTTGTTTTCTTTTTTTCTCTCTCCCCAACTTAACTAAAGCTAGTATGATTTCCAGAAAAATGAAAACCATTGCTGCCAAACAAGGAGTGTGTCGACACAGGCACTACCCTCCAAGGATGCTGCCACCCAGGCCTCTGGCTGTGCAGAGTGTCTGAGCCTGGCATTGGTACCAGAGAATGGTATGGGAGTGTATAGTTTAACCCAGGCTTGTTCCTGGTAACCAGATGTAACTAGGGAAGGGCTTGTCTCCTAGGTATTCCTCACCCATTCTTTCCCCTAACACGGGATAAGACACAGGACATAAGAAGTTTAGCTCTCTTCTGGTGAGGGTAGAGTGCAGAGGGCTCTCGGCTACTCTTAGTCCCTTGTCAGAGCCACGCAGAAGATCGGGGAAGAGACGTGAGTGAGACACCCACACCCACACACACACACACACCCACACACACACACACACCCATGAGAGGGAGAAGTTAGCTTCCTTCTAGGAGTGGTTGGTGGGATTGTGTCATACTGGTTTACTTGGTGGGAGGGTGGGAGTGTTCTTTTGTACCCATTGTTTTTTTCTGTTTTGTCTTCTTTTGGTCGCCCCTATTTTCTCCTTCCCTTTTTTCCTCTCCTTTCTCTCTCCCTATTGTGAGTGCAAATTGTATTCGTATAATTGTAGACATTTAGAGAATATACATATGTATATATATATACTGACTTAGCTTGGCTTCTTTCAAGTTTTTTTTTCCCCTTCCCATTCCTTTTCCCTGCTTTGAGGAGTGGGGGGAAGAAGGAGGAGGCAGCTTGAGCTGGAGGTGGGCCAGGATGAAACCAAGACAGGAAGGCACCTGTGTACGATGTGAACAAGTCAATGACTTGCTGTGCCTGGTGGCAGAGCTTAAGGAAGAGGTAGAGAGACTGAGGTGCATTGGGGAGAGTGAAAGGGAAATTGACTGGTGGAGTCAAACCCTTTTGACCCCTAAGGGAGTCCAACAAAAAGTAGCAAAGCCCTGCCCCTCCTGTCATAAGGCAGCTGGAGCAGACCAAATTGACTGGTGGGAATGGAAACAAGTCCCTGATTGGAGAGGTAAAAGAACCCTCTCTCTAACCCCATCACCACTCTGGGTGCCCTTAAGGAGTAGATATGAGGCCCTGGACCCAGAAAGTCAGGCAGAGAACAGCCAAGAAGATTTGCTTGGAGAGCCTCCTGGCTCAACACCATCTACAAGACAGATTACAACAGCAGCTATAAGGAAAAAAAAAAGAGTGGTTGTAGTCTGTGACTTCCTTCTGAGGGGAACCCTATATGTCAGCCAGACCCATCCCACAGGGAGGTTTGCTGCCTTCCCGGGGCCAGGGTGAGGGATATTGGTAGGAAACTTCCTGAACTAACTCAGCCCTCAGACTATTATCCCCTCACTAGTCCAAGCTGGCAGCAAGGACATTAATAAAAGAAGTGCCAGGATGATTAAAAAAGACTTTAAAGCACTGGGTCAGTCAGATCATGGGACAGGAGCAGAGGTGGTTTGCCTCAGTTCCTGTGCTATCTGGGATGGATGAGGAGTTAAACAATGAGAGGAACAGAAAAGCTCATCTCATCAACAGGTGGCTAAAGGACTGGTGCCACTCTCAAAATTTTGGGGTTTTTGACCATGGGGCAAACTCCATGTTGCCTCATCTCCTCAAATCAGATGGACTTCATCTTTCTAGGTAGAGCAAGAGGACTGTAGTCCATAATTTGGCAGGGCTAATGAGGAGGGCTTTAAACTGAGTTTGAAGGGGGAAGGGATTAAAACTGGGCTCTCCAAAAATCAGCCTAAGGATGGAAAGCCTGAGTAAGGAGTGAAATCAGCAACCCACCTCCAGTGCATGTACACCAATGCACGCAGTATGGGCAACAAACAAGAGGAGCTGGAAGCCATCGTGCAACAGGAAAGCTTTGACATAGTTGCCATCACAGAAATGTGGTGGGATGACTCCCGTGACTGGAGTGCTGCTATGGGGGGCTACAAGCTCTTCAGAAAGGACAGGCAGGGAAGGAGAGGTGGAGGGGTGGCTTTATATGTCAGAGAGTCTCTTGACTCTGTTGAACTTGAGGTCAGCAGTGACAAGGTTGAGTGCCTGTGGGCCAGAATCAGGAGCAAGGCCAACAAGGCTGACACCCTTGTGGGTGTCTGTTACAGACCGCCCAACCAGGATGATGAAGGAGATGAATTATTCTACAAGCAGCTGGCAGATGTCTCAAAATCTCCAGCCCTTGTTCTTGTGGGTGGCTTTAACCTGCCAGATATCTGTTGGGAGCTTAATACTCTGCTGGGAGCAGAGAAGAGGCAGTCTAGGAGTTTCCTGGAGTGTATAGAGGACAATTTCCTTCATCAACTGGTAAATGAGCCTACCAGGGGTAAGGCCCTGCTAGACCTACTGTTTACAAACAGAGAGGGGCTGGTGGGAGATGGAGTGGTTGGAGGCCGCCTGGGGCACAGCGACCATGAAATAATAGAATTTTCAATCCTCAGGGATGCAAGGAGAGCCATCATTAAAACCTTTACACTGATGAACTTTGGGAGGGCAGACTTTGGCCTATTCAAAAAACTAATTCAGAGCATACCCTGGGAAACAACCCTTGAGAACACGGGGGTCCAGGAGGGTTGGACATGTTTCAAGCAGGAAATTTTGAGTGCACAGCAACAGGCTGTCCCAGTGTGCCCAAAGGCCAGCCGGAGGGGAAGAACAGCTGGCTTGGTTAAATAGGGAGATTCTGAAGGAAATCAGGGATAAAAAGAAAGTTTACCGACTGTGGAAAAAAGGGCTGGCTACTTATGAAGAATTTATGAAGATAGATAGGTCATGCAGGAAAAAAGTCACAGAAAGAAAAGTGCAATTTGAAGTTAATTTGGCCAATTCTGTTAAGGATAACAAAAAGTTCTATAAATACATTAATAACAAAAGGAGGGGCAAGGGAAACCTTGGACTTGGAGGAAAATGTAGTTAACAAAATGAGGAGAAGGCTGAGGTACTTAACACCTACTTTGCCTCACTTTTTACCAGTAAGACAGGTGGCCCTCAAGACAACTGGCCTCTGGAGCTGGTAGAGAGAGAGGGAGCTCAACAGCCCTCCTGTATTCCAGGAGGAAATAGTGACTTACTGAGCCAGCTGGATCCTCACAAGTCTATGGGACCAGAGGGGATCCATCCCAGGGTGATGAGGGAGCTGGCAGAAGAGCTTGCCAAGCCACTCTCCATCATCTTCCAACAGTCCTGGCTCTCTGGGGAGGTCCCAGATGATTGGAAGTTGGCAAATGTCACCCCAATCCACAAAAAGGACTGCAAGGCTAACCCGGGCAACTCCAGGCCTGTCAGCCTGACCTCCGTGCCTGGCAGGGTTATGGAGCAGATGAGTGCAATCACACAGCACCTTCAGGATGGACAAGGGATCAGACCCAGCCAGCAGGGGTTTAGGAGGGGCAGGTCCTGTCTGACCAACCTGATCTCTTTTTATGATCAGGTGACCCACCTGGTGGATGAGGGGAAAGCTGTGGATGTGTCTATCTGGAATTCAGCAAAGCCTTTGACACTGTCTCCCATAATATACTCCTGGAAAAGCTGGTAGCCCATGGCTTTGACAAGTGTACCCTCTGCTGGGTTAGGAGCTGGCTGGAGGGCCGGGCCCAGAGAGTGCTGGTGAATGGAGCTGCATCCAGCTGGTGCCCAGTCACTAGTGGTGTTCCCCAGGGGTCTGTGTTGGGTCCAGTCCTGTTTAACATCTTTATTGATGATTTAGATGAGGGGATTGAATCCATCATCAGCAAATTTGCTGATGACACCAAGTTGGGAGGGAGTGTCGACCTGCTGGAAGGCAGGAGGGCTCTGCAGAGGGATCTGGATAGACTTGAGGGATGGGCTGATTCCAGTGGGATGAAGTTCAACAAGGCCAAGTGCAGGTCCTGCCCTTTGGCCACCCCAACCCCCTGCAGCGCTCCAGGCTGGGCACAGAATGGCTGGAGAGCAGCCAGGCAGAAAGGGACCTTGGAGTACTAATTGACAGGAAGCTCAACATGAGCCAACAGTGTGCCCAGGTGGCCAAGAAGGCCAATGGGATCCAGGCCTGTATCAGAAATAGCGTGGCCAGCAGGCCCAGGGCAGTGACCCTTCCCCTGGACTCTGCATTGATGAGGCCACACCTCGAGTGTTGTGTTCAGTTCTGGGCCCCTCAGTTCAGGAAAGAGATTGAGGGGCTGGAGCGGAGCCAGAGAAGAGCAACAAGACTGGAGAAGGGACTGGAGCACAAGTGCTGTAGGGAGAGGCTGAGGGAGCTGGAGAAGAGGAGGCTCAGAGGTGACCTCAGCACTGTCTGGAACTCCCTGAAGGGAAGTTCTGGCCAGCTGGGGGTTGGTCTCTTCTCCCAGGCACTCAGCAATAGGACAAGGGGGCACGATGGGCTCAAGCTCTGCCAGGGGAAATTTAAGTTGGATATCAGGAAAATATTCTTTGCAGAGAGAGTGCTCAGGGATTGGAATGGGCTGCCCAGAGAGGGGGTGGATTCACCATCCCCGGAGATTTTTAAACTGAGCTTGGCCATGGCACTGAGTGCCGTGATCTGGTAAAGGGAGTGGAGTTGGACCAAGGGTTGGACTTGATGATCTCTGAGGTCTTTTCCAACCCAATTGATTCTATGATTCTATGAAATGTGGAAAGTCTGGGCTGGGAAGGGGGAAATGTAAGAATTCTGGGCTGGGAAGGGTTAAAAGGAACCATTCTGTCCTGCCTCTCTTCCCCCCCCACCTCCCATACCCGAGGGATTGGGAAGAGCCATTGGGAAGGGCTAAGAATGATGCAATTCCAGGGCCCTTTCCAGGACCAATCCCAGAGAATTCTGGCAGGGAACGCCTTCTTGGCTCCAGATGTTTTCCCTGGGGATGGGGTGGGGGGGAATTCCAGGGGTTTGGGACACTCCAGGGCTCAGGAATTGGGAGATATTCCCAGGAATGGGAATTCCAGGTGTTTGGAGCATTTCAGGGCTTGAGAATGGGGATATATTCCCGGGAATGGGAATTCCCAGGGTCTGGGTGATGCCAGGGCTTGGGAATAGGGGGATATTCCCAGGAATGGGCTTTCCCAGGGCCTGGGCCATTCCAGGGGGCAGGAATGGGGGGATATTCCCAGAAATGGGCATTCCCAGGGCCTGGGCCATTCCAGAGGTCAGGAATGGGCCCATTCCCGAAATCCTGCCGGTGGAACAGGAATGAGCCTGCGCTGAGCCCAGGGCCCTGCTGGTCACGAACACCACGGCATACACCCTCTGGAATCCTCCTCCGGCAGGAATTCTGCCACATTCCCGGGAATTGGGGAGGGGCCTGACCTCAATTCTTGAGCCCCCCATTTCAATTCCACCCATTCCCATTCCTCCAGTTCCTGGTCCCCTCATTCCCATTCCCCCAATTCCTGCTCTCCCCATTCCCATTCCCCCCATTCCCTGCCCCCCATTTTGGCTCCTCCCATCCCAGATCCCAATTCCTGCTCCCTTCACCCTCTCCTCCTCCAAATTCCTGGGAATTTCCTTGGAATTTGGGGATGTGGAGGGTCCTGCCCCCCAGTTCCTGCTCCCCCCATTCCCACCATTCCCAATTTTCTCTCATTCCTGACCCTCTCATCCTCTTCCATCAGTTCTTCCTCTAAATTCCCGGTAATTTGGAATCTGGGGGATCCTGACCCCCAGTTCCTGCTCCTTCCACCCCATTCCCTCTCCTCCATTCCCAGTTTTCCCACTCCCCAATTCCCAGTTTCCCCCATTCCCCATTCCCAGTTTTCCCAGTTTCCCACTCCCCCGTTCCCAATTTTCACACTCCCCAATTCCCCCCATTCCCAATTCACAGTTTTCCCAGTTTCCCACTCCGCAATTCCCAGTTTCCCCAATTCCCAATTTCCCCCATTGCCCATCCCCAGTTTCCCAGTTTCCCCAATTGCCACTTTCCCCCATTCCCCATTCCCAGTTTTCCCAGTTTCCCCCTCCCCCATTCCCAATCTGCTTTTCCTGCCCCTCCCAGTCCAGAATTTGAGGGGTTTGGGTTCTTTTGGGCCAATTCCCTCCAGGAATGACGTTTTTGGGAGTTCAAAACACAGAAATATTTATGGCACCAAACACATTCCAGAGCCATAACTGATCCCTCTGAGCCCTGAACTCATTTGGGACTTAATTACTGCAATTACAGCCCAAATCATCACTGTTTGGGCATTTCCCCCAGGACCTCACATAGCCCCTCCAAATCCCCCCCAATTGCTCCCTAGTTCCCCCCCAGGACCCCCCAAATCCTCCCAAAATCCCCCAATTCCCCCCTTCCCCAGAGACCCCCCAGAGCCCCCAAATCCCCCCCAGGACCCCCCGATTTCCCCCCAGAGCCCCCCAGTTCCTCCCAAGAGCCCACAAATCCCCTCCTGGGAACCCCCAATTCCCCTAAAGACCCTCCCAATCCCCCTCAATTCCCCCCAGGACCCTCCCTATAGACTGGGGTGTCACCTTATAGAGACCCCTGCATGGGGTCACCTATGGATTAGAGGTCCCCTTTGGATTGGGGGGGACCTTACGGATTGGGGGTCACCTATAGATTGGGGGTCCCCATAGAGACCCCTAAATGAGGATCCCCTATGAATTGGGGGGTCACCTATATATTGGGGGTCCCTATAGAGACCCCTAAGTGGGGGTCACCTATAGACTGGGGATCACCTATGGATTGGGGGCTCTCCTATGGATTGGGGGGGTCATGTATGGGCTCAGGAGTCCCCTATGGACTGGGAGGTCACTTATGGACTGTGGGGCTTCTATAGACAGGGGGTCCTCAGAGACCCCCTATAGAGACGGGGTTTGGAGAGTGGGGTTCCCCTATGGATTGGGGGGACCCCTATAGCTTAGGCATCCCTGTATGGCCTGGGGGTCCCCATAGCCCCCTATAGATAGGGGTCCCCATAGCCCCCTATAACCAAGGTCCCCATAGCTTTGTATTGTTTTGGTCCTTTTCCCATTCCTGCTCCCAGTCCCATTCTTGGTCCCAATCCCACTCCCGCTCCCCATTCCCGATCCCGTTCCCATTCCTGATCCCAATCCCATTCCTGATCCCAATCCCATTCCCGACCCCGATCCCGCCGTGCCCGGACGGGGGCGCGGGGGCCGCCCCCTTTCCTCTCCCGGTCCCATCCCCTTCCCGGCCCCATTCCCGATCCCGATCCCGATCCCGATCCCGATCCCGATCCCGATCCCGATCCCGATCCCGATCCCGCCGTGCCCGGACGGGGGCGCGGGTGCCGCCCCGTTTCCTCTCCCGGTCTTATCCCCTTCCCGGCACCATTCCCATTCCCATTCCCGATCCCTATCCCGCCGTGCACGGACGGGGGCGCGGGGGCTGTCCCGGGACCGGGGCGGGGGGCGGGGCGGGAGACAAAGGGGAAAAAGTTTGCGGAGCACGAAAAAGAAGGATCGGGAACGTCGGGAACGTCGGGAAGTTCGGGATTGCGGGAGAGCCTCGGGATGTGGCGCCGCTGAAGGAGCAATCCCGAGGCCGCGGTGAGGGCGGGGGGCCGGCGGGATGGTGGGAAACCGGGAACGGGGGGGGAAGCTGGGATGAGAGGTGAAACTGGGAATGGGGGGGAGAGGAAACCGGGAATGGGAGAGGGGGAAACAGGGATGGGGTGAAAAGCGGGAATGGGGGGGGGGCACATCGGGAATAGGAGTAGACATCGGGAATGGGGGGGGGGGGGGGAACGGGAATAGGAGGAGCACAGTGGGAATGGGGGAGGAGAAACTGGGATGGGGGGAAACTGAGAAGGGGGGGCATATCGGGAATGGGAGGGAAAAACGGGAATGAGGGGGGACACTGAGATGGGGGTGGGGGTGGGGGAGGAACTGGGAATCGGGGGGAAAACCGGGATGGGAGGAAATCGAGAATGGGGGGGGGAACCGGGAATGGGGGGGAAATAGGGATGGTGGGGTGGAAACTGGGAAACCAGGATGGGGGAAAACTGGGATGGGAGGGAAAAGTAGGATGGGAGGAAACTGGGAATTTGGGGGGGGGGGGGGGGACGGGGAACGGAAATGGAGCGGACATGGGAGGGCACCGGGATGGGGGGACATGGGGTGCAGTGGGATGGGGGGACATGAGGGGCAGTGGGATAGGGGGACTTGGGGATCCCAGAGGGATCACGGGTCACGGGACTGGAGGGACAGGGGCGTCCTAAGGGGGAAAGAGGGGTCCTGGAGGGGACATGGGACTGGGAGGGAACAGAGGGGTCCTGGGACAGGGACAGGGGGGACATGGAGGGGACACGGGACTGGCGGGGACAGAGGGGTCCTGGGACAGGGACTGGGGGGGACAGGGCGGTCTCGGGGGGGACACGGGACTGTGAGGAAATAGGGGGGTCCTGGGGGGGACATGGGACTGGAGGGGGTGACAGGGGGGTCCCAGGACTGGAGGGAATGGGGTGGAGGGACCAGGAGGATCCCCGCGGGGCCACGGGGGTTGAGGGGTCCCAGACGTGGCTCACGGTGATCCTGGGGCTTTTCCCCCCCACGCGGTTTTGGGGTGACCCCCCCCCCCCGTGCCCTCCCAGTGACTCCCCCGTGTCCCTCCCAGGCTGGTGATCCCCCTATGTGCCCTCCCCGCGATTTGGGGTAACCCCCCTGTGCCCACCCCAGGCTGGTGATCCCCCTGTGCCCCCCCATACCGGTGACCCTACCCTGTGTCCCCCCCGCGGTTTGGGGTGACCCCCCTGTGCCCCCCCCAGGCCGCTCACCCCCCCGCCGTGCCCCCCCGTGCCCCCCCCCCCCCGAGGATGAAGCCCCCCCGGCTCCAGGCACTCGGGGTGGCTCTGGGAGTCTTTGTCACCATCGGCTTCACCCTCCAGCTCCTGGGGGGGCCCTTCTGGCACAGGTGAGACCTTCCCCGAATTTGGGGACCCCCAAAATTGCTGTGGGAAGGGCCAGGGTGGTCCCGGGGGACCCCAAAATTCCCATGGAGGGGCCAAGGGTGGCTCAGGAGACACTATCCCCCCGCGAATTTGGAGACCCTCAAAATTGCTGTGGGGTCCTGGGTGGTCCCGGGGGACCCCAAGATCCCAATGGGAGGGGCTGGGGGGGCATCCCGGGGGACCCTAAAATTGCAACGGGAGGGGCTGGGGGGGGTCACAGCATGAGGGTCCCCAAACCCTTAGGGGTCTCAGTTTGGGGGTCCCCAACCCCTCGAGGGTCCAAGTCTGCTGTTCCTAATGCCTCGATGGTCCCAGCATGGGGGTCCCCAACCCATTAGGGAGTCCAAGGATGGGGGTCCCCAACCCCTTGGGGGTCCCAAGGTGGGGGTCCTCAACTTTCAGAGGGTTCCAGGATGGGGGTCCTGAGTGCTTTGGGAGTGCCAGGATGGGGGTCCCCCAAATGCCCAAACGTGGGGCTGAGATAGGCAGGTTTCAGTGGGGATTTGGGGGGTTTTAGTAGGGATATGGGGGGACATAGGAGGGTCTCCAACCCCTTTGGAGTCCCAATATGGGGGTCCTAAACCCAATGGGGGTCCCAGCACGGGGATCCTCAACTTTCAGGTGGCCCTAAATCCTCATATTTAGGATTGAGACAGGTTGGGGTTTGTGGGGATTTGGGGGATTTTACTAGGAATCTGGGGGGCCTTTGGGGGCACACTCGAGGGTGCCCACCCCCCTGTGCCCCCCAGGCTGCCCTTGGCCCCTCCGTGCCAGCCCCACATGCACATGGTGTTCCTCAAGGAGTGGAGGTCCTCAGCCCCTTGGGGGTCCAAGTCTGGTGGTCCCCCAACTCTTTGGGGATCCCAGCATGGGGGTTCTGAGTGCCTTGGATGTGTCAGCATGGGGGTCCCCGACCCACTGGGGGTCTCAGGATGGGGGTCTCCAACCCCTTGGGGGTCTCAGGAGGGGGGTCCTCAACTTTCAGGGAGTCCCAAATCTCCAAACTTGGGGCTGAGATGGGTTTCAGTGGGGATGTGGGGGGATTGGGGGGGCTTTGGGGGCACACCCGAGGGTGCCAACCCCCCTGTACCCCCAGGCCACCCCCAGCCCCCCCGTGCCAGCCCCACACCCACGTGGTGTTCCTCAAGACCCACAAGACGGGGGGCAGCAGCATCGTGAATGTCCTGCACCGCTTCGGGCATGGGCGGGGGCTGCGCTTTGCCCTCCCCCACCGCTACCAGTTCGGGTACCCCTTGCCCTTCCGTGCCCCCCGGGTCAGGGGGTACCCGGAGGGAGCCCCCTTCGACATCCTGTGCCACCACATGCGCTTCAACCTGCCCGAGGTGGGCATTTATTGGGGATTAATTGGGGTCTGGGGGGGGGGTCTTATTGGGGTCTTTGGGGGGTTATTGGGTGTTTATTGGGCTCGGGGGGGTTTATTGGGGATTAATTGGGGTCGGGGGGGGTTGGGGGAGATTCATTGTGGTTTGAGGGGATTTATTGTGCTCTGGGTGTATTTCTTGCTCTTTGGGGTTATTTGCAGCCCCAGGGATTACATTCCTCCCCCTCCCCCCCAACCCCAGCTGTGCCCCCGCAGGTGCAGAAGGTGATGCCCAACGACTCCTTCACTGTGCTCTGGGGGGATTTATTGTGATTTGAGTGGGATTTCTTGGGGTCTGAGGGTATTTATTGTGGCTTGGGAATTATCTTTTGGTGTCTGGGACTATTTGCAGTCCTGGGGGGGTATTTTGTCTCTTCCAAACCCCAGCTTTTCCCCTGCAGGTGCAGAAGGTGATGCCAAAAAACTCCTTCATTGTGGCCTGGGGGGGGCGGTTTCCTCTGATTTGGGTGGGATTTGGGTGGATTTGTTACAGTTGTGGGGATTTCTTGGTGTCGGGGGATTTATCATGCTCTGGGGGGAGTTACTGTGATTTGAGGGTTATTTGGACCTCCAGGGAGGTATTCCCTCCCCTCCACACCCCTCTCCACACCCCTCTTCACACCCCCCAGTCCCAGCTCTGCCCCCGCAGGTGCAGAAGGTGATGCCCAAAAACAGATCTATTGTGCTCTGGGGGGATTTACTGTGGTTTGGGGTTATTTGCAGCCCCATGGGGTGTATTATCCCCCCCCCAGTCCCTGGATCTGCCCCTGCAGGTGCAGAAGGTGATGATGCCCAGCGACAGATCCATTGTGCTCTGGGGGGATTTATTGGGATCTGAGGGGATTTATTGGGGTGTAGGGTTATTTGCAGCTCCATGGGGTGTATTTTTCCTCCCAAACCTCCATTGTCCCCCAGGTGCAGAAGGTGATGCCCAGCGACTCCTTCACTGTGCTCTGGAGGATTAATTGTGTTTTGGGTGTTATTTATTGTGTGCTCAGGCTATTTGCAGCCTCATGTAGTGTATTTTTTCCCCTCTCCCCCCCCGCTGTGCCCCGGCAGGTGCAAAAGGTGATGCCCAACGACTCCTTCATTGTGCTCTGAGGGGGATTTCTTGCTCACTGAGTGAATTTGTAGCCCCGAAGGGGTACTTTCCCCCCCCAAACCCCTTATTTGCCCTCGACACCCCTCCCCCCTCAGGTCCAGAAGGTGATGCCCAACGACTCGTTCTACTTCTCCATCGTGCGGGATCCCGCCTCGCTGGGGGAGTCCTCGTTCCGGTACTTCCGCGGGGCCGCGGCCGCATTCCGCAATTCCCCGTCCCTGGGGCAGTTCCTGGCACAGCCAACGCGCTTCTACCGCTATGGGGAGCGCGGCAACCACTTCGCCAGGAACCTGCTCTGGTTCGACTTCGGCCTGCCCGACCGGCCCAAGGTGGGCAAGGGGGCACAATGAGGGTTTGGGACACAGAAACGGGGATTTGGGAGCCAAAAAACAGGGATTCGGACACAAACCAACGCATTTGGGAACCAAAAACCCAGGGATTTGGGACACACAAAACAGGAATTGGGGACACAAAAAATGGATTGGAGACACAAACCCAGGGATTGGGGACACAGAAAACAGGGATTTTCGCCCCCCCCCCCCCCCCCCCCCAAATTCCCAGGAGATCTACTACTCCCTGGCATTCCTGGACTGACCCTTCTCCCTTGTGCTGCTGGAGGGACACAGGGATTGGGGACACAGAAATGGGGTTTTGGTACACAGAACTCCAGAGATCTGGGACGCAGAAACAGGGATTTGGGACAACACTTTGCCCCCCAGGAGATCCAGGCCTCCCTGGCATTCCTGGACCACACCTTGCTGCTAGTGCTGCTGGAGGAACACAGGGACTGGGGACACAGAAACAGGGACTGGGGACACAAACACAGAGACTGGGGACACAACCCTTTGCCCCCAGAATTCCCAGGAGATCCAGGCCTCCCTGGCATTCCTGGACCGCACCTTCCCGCTGGTCCTTGTGGCCGAGCACTTCGACGAGTCGCTGGTGCTGCTCCGGGACGCGCTGTGCTGGCCCGAGGGCTCCGTGGATTCTTTCGCGCACAATTCCCGGTCCCGGCACGGCGCTGCCCGAGCCTCGGGCGCTGCTCACGCGGAGCAGCTCCGTGCCTGGCACAACCTGGACTGGCAGCTCTACCTGCACTTCAACAGCAGCTTCTGGGCCAGGGCCGAAGCGTTCGGGATGCAGAGGCTGCGCCGGGAGGTGTCGCGGCTGCGGCAGCGCAGGGAGCGCCTGGCGCGGCAGTGCCTCCGGGGGGCGGGGCCGGTGCCCGCCCACGACATTCCTGACGGGAATCTGCGCCCATTCCAGCCCCCCGGCGGGGACAGCGTGCTGGGATTCGCGCTGCGGGATGGGCTGGAGCCGGGAATGCGGGAATTGTGCCTGCGCATGGCCATGCCTGAGCTGCAGTACAAGGACCTGCTGGAGCGGGTGCAGTTCGGGGCCAGGTGAATTCCCACCGGGAATGCCTTCGGAAGTCAGCCCTGGGGCTGGGTTCGGCTGGAATAGTATCGGTACAATCCCCAAATCCCAGTGGGAATTCCCCTCTGGAATCGTCTCTGTGACTCAGCTTAGCTGAAAAATTAAACGTAGAATCCCAAAATCCCAGTGGGAATGGGGAATCACTTTGTGCCTCAATTTACCTGGAAAAAGAAGGGTACGATCCCCAAATCCCCACGGGAATTGGGCATTTGCCCCTAAATCCAAAAAGAAGGGAGATACGAGACCCAAAACCAGGGATTTGGGACACAAAAAAACGAGATTCGAAACACAAAACCCCGGGGATTTTGGACCAAAAACCGGGGGATTGGGACATAATAAACCGAGATTCCTTCGCGCACAACTCCCGGTCCCGGCACGGCGCTGCCCGAGCCTTGGGCGCTGCCCACCTGGAGCAGCTCCGTGCCTGGCACAGCCTGGACTGGCAGCTCTACCTGCACTTCAACAGCAGCTTCTGGGCCAGGGCCGAAGCGTTCGGGATGCAGAGGCTGCGCCGGGAGGTGCCGCGGCTGCGGCAGCGCAGGGAGCGTCTGGCGCGGCAGCGCCTGCGGGGCTGGTGCCCGCTCACGACATTCCCGACGGGAATCTGCGCCCATTCCAGCCGGATTCGCTGCCCCCGCTGTCCCTCGTGTCCCGTTCAGCGCCGGCAGCCCCGTCCCTTCCCCTGCTGCCCCCGCGCTCCTTCCATCCCAGCTGTCGGAGCCCGGGAGCTCCCGGGGGTGACGTGGGGCTGCCCTGGGGCCTGTGCCCCGAGCTGGGGCCCTTCCCAGTGCTCCCAGTCTGCCCAGCCATTCTCCAGCACCCCAGGGAGGGCTTCACATAGGGCTGGCACAGAAGTGTCGCTGGGGGGTCTCAACTCGGTCTGGTTTGGCTTGTTTTTCCCAAGATGTGGAAACCAATTTCTGGAGTCTTCTGCCAAACATTTGTCCCCTTTTCTGCTCAGCCAAAGGGACTTGGAGCCTTTTTCCCTTTCTGGGGCAAATAAAACCAATGCACTGAACCCCAGAAGGACACGACAGCCCTGCAGCCTGGTGAGCCTGGGCTGGCCTGTGCCTGGCAGAGGAGCAAAGTAGCACAGGGACTAATGAATCAGTGGGTAATTGGCCCAATTAATTGCTCTTCATTAAGGGACCAGGAGAAGTGGGGCCCCAGGGCTTCCAGCTGAGCTGATGCTACACCACACACAGGTCTGGGAAAGCTGGGCCATGAGCTCCACAAAACTCTGTCTTTTTGGATAGAGATGGTGTTTTATTGATCAATTCCCTCATTTTATGCTCATTTTCATGGTACTGTATTGATTCTCACCTATTGGAGATCAGGATCAACACCCTGATCTTCTGTTTGCACTATTCTGGGGGTGCGAGGAGGGGTTTCTCCCTCTCTATACTTCATGCTGTGGCTCCTTGTCCCTTCCCTCGGTTTTCCTTCCTCTAGAGATAAACCCCTGACCCCCTCACCTGGGTGTCAGGGCGAGTCCTCCCAGCAGCTGGGGGGCTATGGCAGGGCAGGGAGTTCAGCCATCGCTGCCAGTTCACACCACCATGGGCCAGTGTGTGTGGTCAGCAGGGCTTTGGCTTTCTGTCCCATCTTCTATGTCACAGTCCCCTGTCCCTACCCCCAGGTCTGTGTCCTCCCCCATGCCCCCACCCCGGCTCTTCTGTGACAGGGAGGACCAGGACAGCTACATGGCCTTAGATCAACAAAGCAGAAGAGGGGCTGTGGGGAGACTTCATCCTCCAGGGTGCAGGTACCGGGGGTTGTGTCTGCTGGGCCCACCCAGATTGGTGGGGGAGAGGAACTCGAGATGATGGGGGAGGGGGGATGCCATCCATTGTGTCCCCAAGAGCTACTCATGGTGGGGAAACTGAGGCACAGATTGAAAGAGAAAGGGCTTTTCTCGAAGATGTCCCACCTCCCAAACTGTAACCCCCAAAAGATGGAGCAGAAGGATTTTCGGGAACACCCAGCTCATCCTGTTCCTGTGCAAGGGAGGTCTTGCCAGGGTGCTTTGCCCCAGGACATCCTGCCTCAACCTTTGTGGGTTTGCTGGGGTGACAGATGCTCCTGCCTCCCCGGGTTTTCTGTACCCTTCCCTGAACACAGGATCTGGCTTGCAAGTACCCCAGAGGGTCCCCAACACAGCCCCTCACTGTCCCAGCTGGATCCTCAGGGCCCTGAGGGCCATGCTGGCACTGTCCCCCATGGTGTGTGGTGAGTTTGGGAGGGTGGCAGAGGGGTCTGGGTATCCTTTCCCACCCCCCAGTGTCCCTGACAGGGCTGGGCATCCCCCTCTCCCAGTGTCCTGGTGGGTGGCAGATAGAGGACAGCCCCCTTGTCCCAGCTTCAACAGCACCTTAGGGGATCTACAGAGGATCCTGTGCTCCCCCGTGAGGTAACTCGTGCCCCGGGGATTCCCTTGATGCCCCTGTCCCCCAAGAAAGCCAGGTCAGATCCTTCCTCCATCCCCTCTTTGGTGCTTCAGTGCACTGGGGTCCTTTTGTCTGTCCCCAGAGCCCAAGGGGTGCAGGCTCTGCCCCATGGGCTGGATGCTGGGCAGGACCAAATGCTACTGGGTATCCAAAGGGATGAGCACTTGGAACAAGAGCCGGGAGGACTGTGGGAATTGGGGGCCATGCTGGTGATGCCGTGGGACAAGGATGAGCTGGTGAGGGGACTGATGGCCCTGGAGACATGGGACAGACCTTGGGGCTGCAGTTGGTGCTGTCGGGCAGGGTTGATGGTGCCTGAGGGGCTGGTGGCACTCGATGGGTTCATGTTGCCCAGGGAATGGTCAAGGGGCTCCCAAAAGCCCGGAGTCAGCCACCCACCCTGTGCCCATGGCCCCAGGATGCCTGTGGCAGAGCATGGGCGACATCGGTGGGGCTCAGTCCTGGGAAGAAGACAGAGCCTGTTTTGGGGTGACCCTCCATGGCACGTCAGTGTCAACACCGCTCCTTTGCCTGAGACAGGATTCTCTAAATGCAAGCCTGAGGAAACCCACACGGCACTTCTGGATGGGGCTCTCGGTGCTGGTGCCTGTGCCCGGGATGGGCTGGACGTGGCTGAACATCTCCAGGCTGGACCGGGGCGGGCCAGGGGGAGCGCTGGGGGTCGGGGTGGGCACACCCCTGTCCCCTGAGAGACCCCCCCAACGCTGCCACGGGCTCCCTCCTGCCCCCGCAGCTTCCAGCAGGACCTCGCAGAGGGACGTGCAGGCTGTGGGGCGCTCAAGGGGGACAGGATTGAGCCTCACAGGTGCGACACGGGGCTGCAGTGGGTCTGCCAGTCAGAACCGTCCCAGCTGTGAGCCTCCATCGCAGCCAAAGCCCACCGATATTGCCGCAAAAATCCCAATTTCCGCGGCTCCGGCACCCCCGGCAGCTCCCGGGGGATGGGCGGAACCGCAGCCCGTGAAGCCGCCCCGGGGCGGGCGATGCGGGGAGAGGGGGGAGGGACGAAGAATCGACCTAAGGAACGAATAAAAAGTAAAAATAACTTGCAAAATTCCCTTTGTTGGGGTTCGAAGAAATGCGTCGTTTTCAGAGGTGTTTCGGTGCCGGTATGATCCGAGCTTGGGCCGGAAACGGAACCCTGAGAGAAATGGCCCCCTGGGCCCCGCCCTGTGTTCCCCCGCCCTGTCCCCACCTGTCCCCGCAGGGTCCAACTGTGCGGGCGGAGCCGGGTGGGCGCTGCGGGGCGGCCCCAGCGCGGTGCCGAGGGCTGAGCGGAGCCGGCTGGGAACAGCCCCGCAGGGCCCCGCACTGGAACGGGCGCTGCAGAAGCACAGCCCGTGGGAAGGGCTCGTGCTGCAGAAGTGCGTGCGGGGCGCTCAGGAAGGCGGTGCCGGCTCAGCCCTGCCCGGTCCCTGCTCCCGCTGCGGCAGCGCCTGAGCAGACAAGCGCAGGCTCCGAGCGCTGCCCCGGGGACTCCGGGCCCGGCCCCCTCACCCTCCCCGGCCCGCAGCGAACAGCCCGGGCCCCCTGGGCGTGGCTGGCAGCGATAGCGTCATCGCCTGCGCAGATCGCGATTGGCCGCTTTCTGCCCGTCTCTCCCCGCCCGTGCGCGCTGATTGGTCCGAGCGGGCGGTGCGGTCTCCTGCGACATCTCCGCCCCCGCAGGGGCAGCGCCCGGACCCCGATGAGGCGGCAACGGAGCTCGGCCCGGCCCCGGCGCAGGTGAGAGCCGCGCTCGGCCCTGCCTCAAATTAAGCGGCATGTTTTGGGTGACTCTGGACACCTCGACTGGGCTGCTCTCATCTCTGCAGCTCTGTATTTCCGTTTTGACTAAACAATGTTACAGCTTCAGGCCTCTAATCTAGATAGGTTTTCTGATTTATTTCTTACAGGGCTTTTGGTTTATTTCTGAAAATTCATGCTACAGCTACACGCTTAATTTCCTCTTTGTCTAAGCTATGCATAGTTAATGTAACTGCTACATGTATGTTACCACCAAGTGTGCCTAGACAAACTTGGATACAAGCTAAAATCAAAAATTAATGTGAAATACAAAGTTAGTGCAAGTCTGATAGGAAATTTACAAAGATCATATGATTTTTCTGAGAAGGGATAAAATCCATTTTCTTGAGGGGTCCCTGGATCAGGGCAGATCTCCAATTCACACAGGACCTCCAGCTGCCTGGACAGGGTGACTCCAATAATCCCAAAGTGGAGCACAGAGAGGAGAAACTCCTGGGCGGGTTGTTTTGGTGGTTTCTATAGATACAGTATGGCTGGTGAGTTGTAGAGATGCACTTGGGCAGAGAGAACCACCAGCCCAACATGCTCACACCTTGTTTTTCCCCTAAACCAGGGCTTCTCTTTCCCAAAGCTTGGCCAGATGGAGGAGGAGGAGGCTGCAAGGAAGAGGAAGATGCCCCAGCGCCCCAGGCAGGTGAGGAGGAAGTCAGTGCCCCTTTGCCCCTCTCTTTGCTGCATCTTCCAGCCCAGCATGGCCCCGGCTGCAGGACAACCCCGCTGCCGACGCCGTTCTGCTGGGGCCGAGTTTGGGGGGAGGTCCTTGGCCTTCCCTGGGGCCCGGAGGCCAATCCCCTCACTGTCCTTGCTTCCTCTCCTTCCTGTCTCCAATTCTGGGCTGAAAAATGGCAATTTCCCGGACCTGCACCTGCCAAGAACGATGCAGCTTTCGCCCACATAAAAGGTGGCAGCCTTGGGCTCTCAGGTACCAATGATGGGGCCCCATTAACACTAGAAAAGGAGCAATGGCTTTCTGTCCTGGCACCTTTTCTGTGGCAGGAGTCTTCGTTCGTCTCCAATTCTGGGCTGAAAAATGGCAATTTCCCGGACACGCATCTTCCAAGAACGATTGAGCTTTGCCTCAAGATAAAAGGTGGCAGCCAGCTAAACACAAAGTAGTCTCTGAGACTACATCCCATCTTTAAACAGATGATCAAGAAACCCTGAGGGAAATGACTTCTAGAGAGAAATTGACATCTTTTATCTAACACTGAGCACTTCCTGTGACAATTCCCTTTAGATACATGTCTGGAATAAGAGTTATAACTGTATTAAAAGACTACAAACCACAGCTCTTCCAATTTCAACCAGCCAGAGAGAATAAAAAGTATGAAATTCTTATTAGTCAATGGACAGTTAAATAAAATACTTAAAATTCTTTAAAGGGATACAAAATGATAGAAAATAGTTGATGTTTCAGCACTTAATTCCTATCCCTGATGCTCACTCGAGCAGACAGGCCAGAACTACCAGGATGGGCAGCAGTTGGATGGCACCCATGCTTAGCGGGCGTCCCCGCAGAGCCAACACAGGCTCACTGGAAGGATGGGCGTGGCTCAGCTCGTCCCCTCCTGGTGTTCTTATTGATCAGCCATGCATTATACTACGTAGGGCCAGTACGCAGTACAAGGTCATGTCCGGGAGGTAGCCAAACGCTATCTATTAATTACATCAGTGGCAGCAGTCTGCAGGATTGCTTGTTGGGTAGTGCTTCTACCACCCCTGGCCCCACTATCTTCCTCCCATCATCAGCTTCCTCACCTCCTTGTATGATCTTCACTATTGTGTTCCCAGGGAATTTGTATTTCTCTTGAGTCGCGCAGCCAAGTCCAAGAGGAGCACAGCCTTGATAAGAGAGAACAGTTACTTTGTATACTACTCTACCTGGCTTTCCCAGCATGTTTAAACTACTTTCTCACTCTTCTATACTCTATTGATCATTTTAACTAAAAGTACTCTCTTTACTTGCATGTTTTTCCTATAACTTAGCAAGTGGCAGGGCCAGACATGGACTAAAATACAATATTTTGTTACACTCTAATTGACTGACCAACTGTCATCTTAAGATGCTTAAGCTTTTCCTCTATCTGGGGTACTTCTTGACCAGTTGCCAGCAGAAAAAAACTAAAGGAACAGTCATGTCACCCAGGTACTGACTAAGAGCTTAATAATTTAAAAGTTCTCATTTCCCCTTAGGATGTGAACACTCCAAGCGGAGCCTGTAATACAACAAATAACAACCCCTGCTAGGAAAGCCCCATCAGCTCTACAAAACACAGCTCTAAGGACTGCACACAAGTTCAGGACAGCTGCCCCATCTGGTATGACTGTACAGCCATTGTCTCAACAGGCTAACGTAATCCACGGGTTAACATTACACTCTGAGCAATATTCAACCTCCCCACCCATCTACAGAGCAGGGCAGAGCAGCTCCAGGCCGAGCGTAGACAGACACCTCGTACCTGTGAGAACACCAAGCGTGTGACACCATTGTGAGACAAACCTGTCACCGACAAGAGTTGAGCCAGATAACACAAAACACAGAGAAGACAAAGGACATGACACAGACTGGTACTGCTCTGCCCTGTACATCCTGCCCCAATAATAAAAAGCAAGACAAATTCTCTTTATGTGCCCTAAGGACCTGTTCTGGAATACCCATTTCTCTAGACCACCTTGACAAATCCCTCCTCACAAGGCACAAACTTGCACCTGACTCCCATCCCCTCTACTTATCTTTCCCAGAGCTGGGGATGCAAATCCGTCTTTGACACAAAGCAAGTGTGTCTGGGCTGGCTCAGACGTTCCTGGGGTCTGCCAGTTACTGCCTTACTCAACTACAAGAAAGAAAACTGAAATCAATGAAGGACTTGGGCAGTGCAGAGACCAAATCCCAACAATTCCACAACTTACTGTCTCTGAAGCGTGCCAAGGTCCTTCAAAAGATGGTAGAATATTGTGCTGTGGAATGGACAAAATATCCCATCAGAAGAGATGGGATTAGATGGCCTCCCTATGGGTCCTTCAAGTTCTGGCTGTGTCAGGCTTTGAATAACTATGTGCATAAGAAGTGAGCTCGAGGGGCTGAAGAGATTAAATATGCAGAATGCTGGATTAAAAGTGTTGGAATATTTGCGGTACGAGTGGAAAAGGGAGACCATGGAGGAGAGAAGGGGACAGGACCCAAGAAGAAGGGGACCGGATGGGACCCCTTGGAATATATGGAGAATGGGAATTTGTTTAATCCCCCACCATATAACCCTGGGGCGGAGGGGGGACAGGATTTGGAGGAAGACGCTCCAAGACCCCCAAGAACACGGAGTGTAACTGGACGGGAACGAGAGAGAGAACAGGACTCAGAACTGTATCCCTTAAGGGAGGTCCCCATGCAAGGAGCCCAAGGGGGAATCGGGTTTGTAAATGCACCCCTGACTAGCTCAGAGGTACGGGAGTTTAAACAAACGATGAAAAAACTGCTGGAAGATCCTGTGGGATTGGCTGAGG
Organism: Pithys albifrons albifrons; assembly: GCF_047495875.1. Lineage (NCBI taxonomy): Eukaryota > Metazoa > Chordata > Aves > Passeriformes > Thamnophilidae > Pithys > Pithys albifrons. The sequence goes on along the minus strand of NC_092476.1, from coordinate 13,018,450 downwards.
ATCTGGATCAGTTCTTAGGGCCTAACATGTATACATGGGAAGAGATGCAGTCTATATTGACCATCCTGTTTACAGGAGAAGAAAGAGAGATGATTAGGCAGGCTGGAGTCAGAGTATGGGACAGGGAGCACCCTGGTGGTGTGGAAGGTCAGAGGGGCGAACACAAGATGCCTTTAGCTCGCCCCCAATGGGACCAGAATAAAGTTGAAGGGAGGCGGCACATGTTGGATTATAGGGTATGTATAATAAGGGGGATAAAGGAGGCGGTGCTGAAATTCAGTAACATGTCAAAGGCACTTGAGGAGCGACAAAGTAAGGATGAACAGGTTGAAAGCTAGTATGCAAAAGTATTCAGGGTTAGAAATGGATTCAGCAGCTGGTCAGGAGGTGTTAAAAATGATCTTTGTGACGCAGTCGTGGCCTGACATAAGAAGGAAGCTGGAGAAAATAGAGAACTGGCACGAGAAAGAGTTAAGTGAGTTAATGAAGGAAGTGCAGAAAGTGTATGTGAGGCGTGATGAAGAAAGGTACAAGAATAAGGCTCGAGTTATGATGGCTGTAGTACGTGAGGTGAATAGACAGGAAGGGGCTATGGGTAAGGATGTACTTGAAGATGAGATTGAGAGCAAAAGGTCTATGAGCTTTGAGAAGAAGGGAGGCGAAGACAGGAGGAGTAGGCGAATAACAGATGAAGAGGTTGGACGGCTGAAGACAGAAGGCCGGTGCTTCTTTTGCAGAGAGAAAAATCATATTAAGAAAAACTGTCCTAAGATGAGGAAAGAATCCATGGTCTACCAGGTCCAGGATGAGATTGATGATTAGGGGGGTCAGGGGCTCTATTTAATAGAGGCAGGAACACCACAGGAGCCCTTGATAAATTTGAAGGTTGGGCCCCAAAAAGAAGAAATTTTGTTCTTGGTAGATACAGGTGCACAGCGCTCTTGTGTTATAAAGATACCTAAAGGTTTGAAGTTATCCAATGAGAGTGTGTGGGTAACCGGGGCAAAGGGGGAAAGGTTTGAAGTACCATTGTTAGAAGAAGTTGAAATTAGAGGAAACGGAAAACAGGTGATAGGGAATCTGTTAGTGGTCTCTAACGCTGGAGTTAATTTGTTGGGGCGAGATTTAATGGGACTGTTAGGGGTTGGAGTTATTCCAGAGGGAGAAGGAGTAGCAGTAAAGTTATTCATGCTAGAAGAAAACTTGGGAATAGACCCTAGGATTTGGGCCGAGTAGGGAGTAAGAGGGAAAATGGATATTAATCCTATTAGGGTGAGTTTGTTTATGCAAAGGCCAGTAAAAATCCGACAGTATCCGATACCTCTTGACGGATGGAAGGGCTTGAGTCCTGTTATTCAGGGACTCTTGGAAGATAAACTAATAGAGCCATGCATGTCTCCGTATAATACCCCGATATTACCAGTACGGAAAGCTGATGGGACATACCAGCTTGTGCAGGACTTGAGAGAAGTCAATAAAGTGGTTAAGACCAGACACCCAGTGGTACCCAACCCCTACACACTGCTGGGGAAAATTCCTGCTGGCAGTAGGTGGTTTTCAGTGTTGGATCTTAAAGATGCTTTTTGGACTTGCCCACTAGAAGAGGGGTCTCGAGATATCTTTGCTTTCGAGTGGGAGTGTCCGGAAACTGGAAGGAAACAGCAGTACCGGTGGACAGTTCTTCCTCAGGGAATTTCTGAGGCGCCCAATTTGTTCGGCCAGGCTCTGGAGGAGGTCCTAGTAGGGTTCCAGGCGGAGCACGGGGTGGTAGTGATACAATATGCAGACGACTTGCTGTTGGTAGGAAAAAGTGAAGAAATTGTGAAGAAAGAAACTGTTAGGCTGCTGAATTATCTGGCTGAAAAAGGGTTGAAAGTATCAAGAAAAAAGCTTCAGTTTGTACAGAAAGAAGTTAAATATTTGGGGCACATACTGACGGAAGAGGGAAAGAGGTTGTGTCCGGAAAGGTTGCAAGGGATCTTGGCTATCACAATTCCTAGGAACAAACGAGAGGCGCGGAATTTTCTGGGGTTATTTGGGTTCTGTCGGATGTGGATAGAAAATTTTAGTGAACGGGCTCGATTTATGTATGAGAAATTGGCAGAGGATGTAGGAGAGACAGAAGAAATAATCTTTACAGCAGAAGAGGAGAAACAGTTTGAGGAGCTGAAAAGAACTCTCCTAAAGGCGCCCGTGTTGGCCTTGCCAAATTTGGACAAAGTTTTTGATCTGTTCGTGAATGTGGATGGTGAAGTTGCAAAGGGGATCGTGACGCAAGATCACAGAGGGTCTAGGAGACCAGTGGCCTATTTGTCTAAAATCCTAGATCCGGTGGTAAAGGGGTGGCTGGTTTGTGTACAGGCAGTGGCAGCAGTTGCTGAACTGGTGAAGGAAACCAGGAAATTGACATTTGGGGCAAAGACAATCGTCCACACCCCTCATAATGTGAGGGCTATTCTGAACCAGAAGGCAGGGAGATGGATGACCTATACAAGAATATTAAAATATGAGGCCATCCTGATAGAAAAGGATGACCTGCAGCTGGTAGGCAGCAGTGTTGTCAATCCCTCACAATTCCTATACGGGGAGAGTGAAAGGGAAATGGAGCAGTTGGAACATCACTGCCTAGAGCTGATAGAGTATCAGACCAAAATTAGGGAAGATTTATTGGAGAAGCCTATTGGTGAAGGGAAACACCTATTTGTTGATGGATCAGCTCGGGTAATTGAAGGAGAACGAAAGAATGGTTATGCTGTAATAGATGGGGACAGTTTGGAGGTGGTGGAAACAGGAAAGTTGCCCAAAGCCTGGTCAGCCCAGGCATGTGAAATCTATGCATTGATAAGTGCCATCCGAGCTGTTGGTGAAGGGGTAGGAACCATATACACAGATTCCAAGTATGCTTGGGGTGTAGTTCATGTATTTGGGAAAATCTGGAAGGAGAGGGGGATGGTTACATCCCAAGGGAAAGAGGTGGCTCATCGGGAGCTGTTGGAAATGTTGCTAGAAGAAATACACCGTCCTGAAGAATTAGCAGTGGTCCACATAAGGGGCCATCAAGGCAGAAAAACGTGGATCGGAAGGGGAAATGAGGAGGCTGACAGAAGGGCAAAGGAAGCGGCGACCAATGAGGAGGTATCAGAGGTGCCCATAAAGGCTCTGGTTGCAGATCTAAACCAAGTTCCTCGTCAGGTATTCTCCCAGAAGAACGAGGAGATATTAAAGAAAATGGGGCTGAGTGTAACCCAGAAGGAGAATGGAGAATGCAGGATGGCCGGTTGGTGTTGTCGAGTGCCGTGGCCCGGGAGGTGGTGAAAACCATGCACAACGGAACACACTGGGGAGTACAGGCCTTAGTAGATGCATTCCTGAGGGAATTTATATGCCCGGGAAAATGTACAATAATGTCCTGGGTTGAGCTGGCAAAACGCCAACTGTCCAGGACAGAGTGAAAAGGATCCCTCCTCCCCTCAACCAGCTAAGGGAAAAAAGAAGAGGGAGAGGAAAAAAACCCTCAGAACCAGGTTTATGCTGAAACTAACTACATGCATTTATACAGAAAGGAGAAAATTAAGAGGATACTACAATATAACACACACTTACACAAGTTACATATATATAACAAGGCATAACTTCCCACTCCCCAATTAATACAAAGCCCATTACTCTAAATTCATAAGCACTCCAAAAGACACTCAGCAAGAAAGTATAACAACAAAATATTTCTGCTTCCCTGAATGCAAACAAAATGCAAGCACAGGCACCAGGAGCAGGGCCCAGCATAGTAGAGGAGCTGCCAGATGTCCTCCTCTTAGTGCAGCCATGATGGAACTAACTAAGCCACTCCCACACACTGGATTTTACACCCTTTGAGATGATGTAGTATGGTATGGAATACAATATTATTGTCTGGAAGAAGTCAGCTGTTAGCTAGCTCAGTCCAGCTTAAATCAGCTGACAATCTTAGGCCTAGCTGAACTTTAAAACCTAAGTTTAGGCCCACCTGCCTAAACCCATAACATTTCACCCCTTATTCCATACCATATTACATCACTCATATCTTATATCTATCTATTCCCGCGCTTAAACAGTCTTTGCTCTTTCCAGGCCTGTCTTCCACCCCTCCATATTGTAGGCAATAGTCCATTAGGATGGGGTAGGTACTTTAGGCAGGAAAAACCAGTTCATCATGGGACACCAACACCAGTTCAGCTCAGGTCTTCTTCATCTGATGGTTTATGTCCTGCAACACAGAACTCAAAATGCAAGTTACCTTTTTTCCTCAAGGTTAAATGTCCTTGAGGCTCACATTGGGATCATCCCATCCCCTTCTCAGGGGTCACTATACCCTCATTAGGGTCACCATCCCCACACTGGGGGCACTATCCCCTTTTCAGGGGTCACTATCCCCACACTGGGGTCTCCATCCCCTTTTCAGGGGTCACTGTCCCCACACTGGGGTTTCCATCCCTTTCTCAGGGGTCTCCATCCCCTTCTCAGGGGTCACTATCCCCTTCTCAGGGGTTTCACAATAGTGGATAACCTGGGAAATAATGTCCATGGTTAAATCCACCCCTCGGCCTTGTCCACCTGCAGGTGGCCTGAGGCATCCTGGGCCCATTGAGCCAGGAACAACTCTCCCTTATGCCAGTCCAGGTGTGATGTTCCTTCATTAGCTCAGCCCTTGGGCACATGAGCATCCACATGATGAATCTTTACAGATTCTACTCAAGTATCAGTGTCCTGCCACACACCAACAGCCCACATGGGCCTCTCTATGCGTCAAATAATCTTCTTTTATCGGTCCAGCCACCCTCAGAGGGGCACTGGCTGTCATCTACAAGTCAGTGTAGAGGTACAGTCTTGGTTAGTTTTCTGGTTCAGCAATGTCCAGTAGACTTGGTTGTTCTCCTCCTCCTCTCGGCTGGAGGCAGGGCGGCTTAATTGCTGTTCTTGGCTCTGTTCTGGGATCTCTGCTTCAACATGTGGACAGCTTTTTTACCAGCTTTCTTACGTTTTGATTTCCATACCTGGACTTCAAGCACAGAAGTAGATGCCCTGTCCCACCTCCTCATGCCTTTCCCCTGGTCACACAGGAAGGACGACAGTTCACCATGTGACTCACGCTCTCTGTTGAGGTGAGGCAGGACAGACAGACAGCTTGCTGTGGCTGTGAGGCTTCTCCTTGCAGTGGCTGCATTCACAGCAGGTACGAGTTGAGCTGTCTGAACTCACAGAAACAGTCAGTACAAGGAATAAAACGAGTATCCAGTAGCAAGAGAACATTGTTTATATTAGATGTACCCAAGCAATGGAGATATCAAGGAATGTTTCTATAACAAAGCTCCCGGGAACCCTGCCAACTCTCTGGGACACTTGCCAGTGTCCTTCGTTTCCCGGCCAATGCACCATTTATCTGTCCTGGGTTGAGCTGGCAAAGCGCCAACTGTCCAGGACAGAGTGAAAAGGGTTCCTCCTCCCCCCAACCAGCTAAGGGAAAAAAGAAGAGGGAGAGGAAAAAACCCTCAGAACCAGGTTTATGCTGGAACTAACTACATGCATTTATACAGAAAGGAGAAAATTAAGAGGATACTACAATATAACACACACTTACACAAGTTACATATATATAACAAGGCATAACTTCCCACTCCCCAATTAATACAAAGCCCATTACTCTAAATTCATAAGCACTCCAAAAGACACTCAGCAAGAAAGAGAAAGTATAACAAAATATTTCTGCTTCCCTGAATGCAAACAAAATGCAAGCACAGGCACCAGGAGCAGGGCCGAGCATAGTAGAGGAGCTGCCAGATGTCCTCCTCTTAGTGCAGCCATGATGGAACTAAGCCACTCCCACACACTGGATTTTACACCCTTTGAGATGACGTAGTATGGTATGGAATACAATATTATTGTCTGGAAGAAGTCAGCTGTTAGCTAGCTCAGTCCAGCTTAAATCAGCTGACAATCCTAGGCCTAGCTGAACTTTAAAACCTAAGTTTAGGCCCACCTGCCTAAACCCATAACAAATAACAAAACAAGTACTTGTGGGATGTTTAGTGTGCCAAAAAGTTAACAGGCAAGTTCAAAGGAGTGGTCAGAAAGGTGGAAGAGGGTTGGCACTGAGGCCCTTCCAAAGCGTTCAGGTAGATTTCAGAGACCTGCACCCACAACAGAGGTGGAAGCATCTACTGGTTATTGTGGACCATTTGACCCGTTGGGTGGAGACCTACCCCGTGGTGAAAGCGGATGCTAAAACGGTTGCAAAGATATTGGTGGAACAAATCGTTCCATGGTTTGGGCCACCGGAGATTGTGGATTCTGATCAAGGACCGCACTTCGTAGCCAAGTCATTGAGAGCCTTATGTGAAGCTCTGGGAACTAGATGGGAACATCACACTCCCTGGCACCCTCAGAGCTCTGCCAGAGTAGAAAGAATGAATCAAACACTGAAAAATACCCTGACTAAACTGATGATGGAAACTGGGTTACCTTGGGTAAAATGCCTCCCTTTGGCATCATTCAGGATTAGAACTGCGCCTCGAAAAGACCTCGGTGTCTCTCCGTATGAGATGCTGTTCAGTATGCCATACCCTCTGGTGTAAGGACAGATGAGAACACCCAGCTTAGAACTTGGAGAAAAGTATTTGAAAGAATATGTCCAGATGATATCAACCAGACTGGAAAAGTTACGGGAACAAGGTGTGTTGCCTCAGACTGTGCTGGTGCAGGGTAAGGTGCACAGAGTGAAACCAGGTGACTGGGTATTGATAAAAGCATGGGAGAAAAAACCTTTGAAGCCCAGGTGGGAGGGTCCCTATGAGGTATTGTTACCAACTGAAACAGCAATAAGGACCAAGGAGAAGGGATGGACTCATCATACTAGAGTTAAAGGTCTGGTAAACCCCACAGTGAATAAAACTGAAGACTAACCAGAATTCTGTAGTTGACAGGTGACAAACCAAAGGAGTGAGACAAGAGATCTCGGCTGAAACAACGTGGAAAGATTGCGATGCAAAGGTAAAAAGGCATCCACTACCCCGGAAAACCTACTTAATTCGGCCACGAGGAGGGAGGGCAAGACCGGATTGACCTCTTCCCCTTGCCGCAAGAAGATACCTGAACCTGGTGTTGGAGGCAACCCAATAGCCATGGTAGGCGGAAGGGAATGTCATACCGGACCTCCTTTGAAACTCTTGGTATCATCAGTGTTATTAGCTGGAATCTTCTGAGTGACCGTAGGAAAATGTCACCGGTGTTATTATTATAAAGGCGGGGTAGTGAAAACCTTTAAATCCCACACCCCCACATAAGCCGGTCTTGTTATGATCAACACTTGAAGGCTGGGTGTGAGGAGGGAATGTTCAATATAGGATGGCTGGAAATCTGGAGCCTAAACCTGGAGACGAGCCTGAATTGGAATGTTCGCAGAATGAAGAACAGTTCTGCTGGTTCACTTACCAGAACAGTGAAGCAGAAGAAACAAAAGACAAAACCAGCACACAGGTGGCCACGATGGCCAAAAGCTCAGCGGAATCCCAGGTCCGGAAATCCTGAAGGCAGAGACTGGTCAACCAAAAGGAAAGAAAAGAGCAGAGAAACTTCTCAAAGTGTGGGAAGATGAGAGGCAGAAGTGTGAAAATGAAGTTTAATACTCCGAGACCCACAACAAACCCAAGGATGAAAAGAAAAAGGGGGGATTTGTGAGAAATAAAAAGAGAGGGTTCGTTGTGGGAGGTGTGGAAGGAAGGGGTTTTGGTTGATTTGAACAGTTGAATTAAAAGGTTCTGTGTTAATTGCTTTTTGGAAAAGCGGAATGGCCCTTTAAGGGGGGGATTTCTCCACATGCAGGTCAGACAGGTGAATTTGGTGGGCAGTCTGTGAGGCAGCAGCCTCAGCAAGGGGGGCTGTTGTCAGGGCCTGCGGACGGTGGTAGGGCCTGATAGGGCGACTGGATGGGCCAATCAGCGTTGATGATGCAGCAAGAAATTGCCCAAAGAAGGCAGTGAAGAAGTGAAGTGATGGAGTAACCTCAAATCAGCGTGCACGGGACCATACATGGACTACGGAGGGATGGACTCCTGGAGGGGAGGGAAGAGGGCGTGGCGTGAAGGAAATAAATGGGGGTGACCTCCCCCTCCCCGGGGTGCTCCCCGGCGACTTCGCTGTGGCGAGGCACCCTGTGTGTGCAGTTTGGCCATTAAACCCTATTTTGCTTTGCTCCTTCAACTCGTCTCTAAAAATTCTTCGAGCCGAGATTTTTCTCACAAGGGGGATGGGGAGGGGGTTTGGGAAGGACTTGGGGGGGATTGGGGGGATATTGGGGGGTGGATGGGAAGGGAGTTGGGGGTTTATGGGGGGATTTGGGGGGGTCCAAAGGGGGAGTTGGGGGGGATTTGGAGGGATTTGAGGGGAGATGGGGGGAGTTGGGGAGGGAATGGTGGGGAGTTAGGGGGAGTTGGGGATCCAGAGGGGGTTTGGGGGGAATTTGGGGGGAAGGGGGGGTGTCCAGAGGGGGATTTGGGGGAGAGTTGGGGGGGTCCAAAAGGGGATTTGGTGGGGGGTGTTGGGGGGGATTTGGGGGTCCAATGGGGTCTTTGGGGGGTCCATAAGGGGATTTTGGGGAGGATTTGAGGGGATTTGTAGTTTTTTGGGGGGTTCTTTTCTGGGGGGCTTTGGGTTCTTTTTTTGGGAGTCTCACCATCCCACCCCCCCCCCCGCGCCCCCTCCCCATTTCGGACGCGAGGGCTCTGTTGGTGCCCCGAAGGTTTTGGGGGTCCCAACTGTTCCACCCCCCTCGGGGCGGGGCACATAGTGTGGGAGAGCCTGGTGGGGGACCCCCCAAATGCCGTGAGTGCCCCCCAAGTGTGGGGCAGGGCCCCCAAATCCCCCCCAATGTCCCTCCCAGTGCCCCCCAATGTCCCCCCCAGTGCCCCCCAATGTCCCCCCAATGCCTCCCCTTAGCCCTTTCCTGATGCCCCCAATCCCCCCCAATGCCCCCTCAATGCCCTCCAGTGCCCCCCAATCCCCCCCGACCCCCCCAATGCCCCCCAGTGCCCCCCAATGCCCCCCCTGACCCACCCAGTGCCCACCCTGACCCCCCCCCCCCAGTGCCCCCCAGGACGACTCCCATTGGTTCCTTTGTCGTTTTGGTCACTCTTTGGTTGGGGTCCCAACGAGACCCTTTGGCTTTTGGGGGGCCTCAGCCTGACCCAGGGGCTGCTGGGCAGTGTCTAAAGGTGAGTGGGAACCCCCCTTAACCTGGTTAACCCACCCTGACCTGGTTAACTCACCCTGACCCACCCAGACACCCCCCAACCCCCATAGAACCCCCATAGCCCCCCATAGACCCCCCACAGACCCCCATAGACCCCCACAGACCCCCATAGACCCCCATAGAACCCCATAGACCCCCCATAGACCACACATAGACCCCCCCAGACCCCATAGCCCCCATAGACCCCCCATAGACCCCCCACAGACCCCCATAGACCCCCATAGAACCCCATAGACCCCCACAGACCACACATAGACCCCCCCAGACCCCATAGCCCCCCATAGACCCTCATAGAGCCCCCACAGACCCATAGACCCCCACAGACCCCCCAGAGACCCCGAAAACCCCCTGACACCCCTAAATACCCCCCTGACTCCCCATAACCCCCCGACCCTCCCAAATGCCCCCCGACCCCTCTGTGCCCCCCCTGATTCCCCCTGGACTCCCCAATACCTCCCAGACCCCCCCATATCCCCCCTATCCCCTGGAACACCCTGAGAGACCGCCCCCATAGACCCCCCATAGACCCCCCCCACAGACTCCCTTCAGACCCCAAAAAATCCCCCCAACTCCCCCCCCCAACCCCCCCTATAGCTCCCCTGTGACCCCCCAGGTTCTCCATCCCTGACCGTGGTTGGACTCAGGTGTTGGCAGGGGCGGAGCCTGCTGGGTCCTGGCCACGCCCCCAACCCTCCAGGCCCCGCCCACCAACCCCACCTGCCCCGCCTCCGGTACCCACACGAGGCCACGCCCCTCCCAGGGCAGGGCGAGTTCTATTGGTGGGCGGGCTGACGGCGGGGGGCGTGGCCAATGACACGTGGGTGTTACACCTGGGAAGCCTCACCTGGAGGAGGGAGGAGGGTCCAGGTGAGATCCCCCCCCAAACCACACCTGGGACCCCCCCAAAACTGCCCCCAAATGCCCCCAAAACTGCCCAAAACCTGCCCCAAAATCACCCCAAAAACTGACCCAAAATCACCCAAAAACTGACCCAAAATCACACCTGGGACCCCCCAAAACTGCCCCAAAATCACCCCTGGGTGTTACACCTGGGGAGCCTCACCTGGAGGAGGGTCCAGGTGAGACTCCCCCCCCTAAACCACACCTGTGAACTCCCAGAACTGCCCCAAAATCACCCCAAAACTGCCCAAAAATCACCCCAAAATCACCCAAAAACTGCCCAAAAATTATCCTAAACTGCCCCAAAACTGCCCCAAAAACTGACTGAAAATTACCCAAAAATCACCACAAAAACTGACCCAAAATCACCCCAAAAACTGCTCAAAAATGATCCAAAACTGCCCCAAAAACTGACTGAAAATTACCCAAAATCACCCCAAAAACTGACCAAAAAATGATCCAAAACTGACCCAAAACTGACCAAAAATCACCCAAAAATCACCTCCAAAACTGAACCCCAAACTGACCCAAAATAACCCCCAAATCACCCAAAAATGCTCCAAAACCTGACCCAAACTGCCCAAAAACTGACTGAAAATGACCCAAAATCACCCCAAAAATTGCTCAAAAACTGCCCCAAAATCACCCAAAAATCACCCTTAAATCACCCCAAAACTGCCCCCAAACCACCCCAAAACTGCCCCAAAACTGCCCCCAAATCACCCCAAAACTGCCTCAAAAACTGACTGAAAATGACCCAAAATCACCCAAAAACTGACCAAAAATGATCCAAAACTGACCAAAAACTGCCCCAAAACTGACTGAAGGTTACTCAAAATTCCCCAAAACTGCCCCCAAATTGACACCAAATTGACCCAAAATTGACCCAAAACTGCCCCAAAATCACCTCTGGGATTCCCCATTTGTCCCCCAGGCCCCCAATTGCCCCTCTGACCCTGTTATTACCCTCCTGACCCCCCATTATTCCCTCCTGACCCCCCATTATTTCCCCCCGACCCCCCATTATTGCCCCCCCAGGCCCCCCCATTGCCCCCCTGACCCCCAATTGCCCCCCTGACCCCCTGTTACTGACCCGCAATTGCCCCCCAGACCTGGCACCTGCTGACACCTGCCCAGAGAGGACAAGGTGGGGCTGGGGGGGATTAGGGGGGTCTGGGGGGGGGGGGTTGGGGGGATTTGGGGAGATTTTGGGGGGTCTGGGGGGAACTGGGGGGGGTTGAGGGGTCTGGGGGGATTTGGGGAAATGTGGGGGGGATTTGGGGGGGTCTGGGGGGCAGTTGGGGGGAATTTGGCGGGGATTTTGGGAGTTTCTGGGGGGATTTGGGGGAGAATTTTTGGGGGGGATTTTGGGGGATTTTGAGGGGGATTTTGGGAGGGGATTTTGGGGGATTTTTTTTGGAATTTTTTTTTATTTTTGGAGGTGTTTTTTTTGGTGATTTTGGAGGAGTTTGGGGAGAATTTTTGGGGGTTTCTGGGGGGGTTTGGAGGGATTTTTTGGGGAATTTTGGGGGATTTTGGGGAGAATATTTGGGGGTTTCTGGGAGGATTTTTTGGGGATTTTGGGAGGATTTTGGGGAGAATTTTGAGGAGGATTTTGGGGGAATTTTGGGGGTAATTTTGGAGGTTTTTGGGGAGAATTTTTGGGCGTTTCTGGGGGAATTTTGGGGGGGATTTTTTGGGTAATTTTGGGGATTGTTGGGGGATTTTGGGGAGGATTTAGGAGGTTTGGGGGGCGATTTTTTGTTTTTTTTGGGGGGGGGAATTTTGGGAAATTTCTGAAGGGAATATTTTTGTGGGGTTTTGGGGAAATTTGGGGGAATTTTGGGGGTCCCTGATATGCAAATGAGATGCAAATGAGATGCAAATGACCCTCCCCTCCCCCCCAGGTTGGGGTGCTCGCCCCTCCCCCCGTGCCCCCTCCCCCTGAGACCCCCCAGGACCCCCCTGAGACCCCTCAAATACTGCCCAGGACCCCCAATCCCCTCTGAGGCCCCCCTGAGACCCCCAAATGCCCCCTGGGATCTCCCAGGACCCCCAGGAGGCCCCCAGGACCCCTCAAGCCCCCATGAGACCCCCCAGGACCCCCCTCTGACCCCTTTTCTTGCCCCCCCAGCCCCTCCCCCCCGCAAGTGGTGCACCAACTGCCCCGAGGGGGCCTGTATTGGGGCTGGGGGCTCCTGCTGTCGGATCAACCAGCGCGAGATTTTCGTCCCCCAAAACTGCTCCGAGGCCTCTTGTGCCGCCCCCGACTGTGCCAGGTGTGCCAGGGCCGGCAGGTGCATGTGGACCAGGCAGTTCAAGAGGACAGGTACCCCCGGGGGGCAGTTAGGGGGCAGTTATGGGTGGCTATGGGGCAGTTTGGGGGAATTATGAGGGGCTATGAGGCAATTATGGGAGTGTTTGGGGGGTCTATGGGGCAGTTATGGGGGTCTATGGGGCAGTTACGGGGGTCTATGGGGCAGTTCTGGGGGTCTATGGGATAGTTCTGGGGGTCTATGGGGTAGTTCTGGGGGTCTATGGGGCAGTTCTAGGGGTCTATGGGGCAGTTCTGGGGGTCTGTGGGGTAGTTCTGGGGGTCTATGGGGCAGTTCTGGAGGTCTATGGGATAGTTATGAGGCAGTTATGGGGGTCTGTGCCCAGGTGTGCCCTGAGCGTGCAACGGGCACAGCAAGTGCGGCGGCCCCGCCTGGCACCACACCTGCCTCAGGTGCCACAACAACACCCAGGTGAGTGGCACAGCACTCAGGTGTGCCCAGGTGTGCCCAGGTGAGGGCATGGGGGGCTCCGAGGGGGCTCAGATGTGCCCAGGTGAGGGCATGGGGGGCTCAGGGAGGGGCATTGGGGGTGGCAAACCTGTCTCAGGTGCCACAACAACACCCAGGTGAGCTCACCTGGGCACACCTGTAAGTGCCAGGGAGGGGCTGGGGGGGCTAGGTGAGGGCATGGGGGTCTCAGGTGTGCCCAGGTGTGCCCAGCTGAGCTCAGGGAGGGTCAGGGCTGGGTTGGATACCCACCTGGTGCCCACCTGTGCCCACTTGTGCCCACCTATGAGCTCAGGGAGGGTAAGGGACAGGCTGGATGCCCACCTGGTACCCACCTGGCACTCACCTGTGCCCGCAGGGAGGTGCAGGGATGGGATGGGATGGGTCGGATGTCCACCTGGGGCTCACCTGTGCCCACCTGTGAGTGCCAGGGACGGTCTCAGGTGTTCCCAAGGGTGCCCAGGTGAGTTCAGGGAGGGGCCAGATGCCCACCTGTGCCCACCTATGAGCTCAGGGATGGTCAGGGACAGGCTGGATGCCCACCTGGTGCCCAGCTGTGGCTCACCTGGTGCCCGCCTGTGCCCACAGGGCCCACAGTGCAAGCAGTGCCAGCCTCTCTTTGTGGGCTCCGCCCTCTCGGGGGGCACCTGCCGGCCCTGCAGCTCCTTCTGCCACCACCGTGCCCAGGTGTGTCTGAGCCGGGCAGAGCTGCAGCAGGCACGGGCACAGCCCGACAGGTACCCGCTGGAGCCACACCTGGTGAGTCGGGGGGGGGGGGGGTATGGGTGGCACCTGGTGGGCATTGGGGGGCATTGGGAGCATTTGGGGGGGTCTGGGAGGCATCGGGGGTTCTCTGGGGGGTATCTGGGGGCACCTGGAGGGATGGCACATCTGGGGGGCACCTGGGCACAGCCTGCAGGTACCTGCTGGAGCCACACCTGGTGAGTGCCAGGGGGGCATTTGGTAGGCATTGGGGGGCACCTGGGGGGCATTTGGGGGCATTAGGGGGCATTGGGGGCGTCTGTAGGAATATCTGGGGGTACCTGGGGGGCACCTGGGGGGATGGCACACCTGGGAGGCACGGGCACAGCCCAACAGGTACCCAGTGGAGCCACACCTGGTGAGTGCCAGGGGGGTACCTGGGGGGCATTGGGGGGCATTGGGGGGCATTGGGGGCATTGGGAGGAATGGCACACCTGGGGGGCACCTGGGCACAGCCCAACAGGTACCTGCTGGAGCCACACCTTGTGAGTGCCCAGGGGGCACCTGGGGGGTACCTGGGTGGCATTGGGGGGCATTGGGGGGATATGGGGGGCACTTGGAGGGCACCTGGGCACAGTCCAACAGGTTCCCACTGGAGCCACATGGGTGAGTGCCAGGTGGGCGTGGGGGGCGTTTGGGGGCATTTTGGGGGGTCTGAGGGGCATTTGGGGGGTATCTGGGGGGTATCTGGGGGGTATAGGGGGCACTGGGGGGCATTTGGGGGGTCTGGGGGGTATATGGGGGGTATCTGAGGGTACCTGGGGGGGATGGCACACCTGGGGGCACCTGGGGGGCATTGGGGGGCATTTGGGGGGGTCTGGGGTGCATTTGGGGAGTATCTGGGGGGGCATTGGGGGGCATTGGGGGGGATATGAGGGGCACCTAGGGGGGCCCTGGGCACAGCCCGACAAGTACCTACTGGAGCCACACCTGGTGAGTGCCAGGGGGGCATTTGGGGGGTACCTGGGGGGCATCTGGGGGGAGCTGGGAGGTATTTGGGAGGTATCTGGGGGGTATCTGGGGGCACCTGCGGGGATGGCACACCTGGGGGGCACCTGGGAGTTGAGGGGAACACACCTGGGTGGGGACACACCTGGGGGGCACCTGGAAAGGATGGCACACCGGGTGAGTGCCCAGGGGGCATAGGGGGCATCTGGGGGCCATTGGGGGGCATTGGGGGGGATGGCACACCTGGGGAGCACCTGGGGGGGGGGGGTGGGCATACCTGGGGGGAGGGAACACCTGGGGGGCACCTGGGGAGGGCACCTGGGGAGTGAGGGGGGCATACCTAGTGAGTGCCAGGGGGGCCTGGCGGGCACCTGAGGGGATGGCACACCTGGGGAACACCTGGGGAGCACCTGGAGGGCACCTGGGAGGGATGGGCTTACCTGGGGGGCACCTGGGGTGAGGGGGGCACAGCTGGGGAGTGAGGGGCACCTGGGAGGTGTGTCCCCCCACACCTGTGCCCACCTGTGCCCCCTGTGCCAAATCCACACCTGGGTATTGGAGGGTCCCAGCGAGGCCGAGGCAGTTTGTGTGAACTGCCAGAACCACAGCACAGGTGCCAGGTGTGAGTCGTGCCAACCTGGGTACTTCCTGCTGGATGGCACCTGTACCAGGTGAGGGGGCACCCGTGCCAGGTGTGAGTCGTGCCAACCTGGGTACTTCCTGCTGGCTGGCACCTGCACCAGGTGTGTTACCTGTGCTAGGTGTGTCCCCGTGCCAGGTGTGCCCCAGGTGTGTCCCCTGTGCCAGGTGTGCCTCCACATGCGTTACCTGTGCCAGTTGTGCCAGCTGTACCGGGTGTGCCCCCGGGTGTGTCTCCTGTGCCAGGTGTGCCCCCAGGTGTGCCCCCAGGTGTGTTACCTGTGCCAGGTGTGTCCCAGATGCATCACCTGTGCCAGGTGTGCCCCCAGGTGTGTCTGAGATGTGTCCCCTGTGCTAGGTGTGCCCCCTGTGCCAGGTGTGCCAGGTGTGTCCCAGGTGTGTCACCTGTGCCAGGTGTGCCCCAGGTGTGCCCACAGGTGTGTTACGTGTGCCCCCAGGTATGCCTCCTGTGCCAGGTGTGAGCCAGGTGTGCCCCAGGTGTGCCCCCATCTGTGTTACGTGTGGCAGGTGTGCCCCCAGATGTGTCCCCTGCCCCAGGTGTGCCACCTGTGCCCCCCCCCACGGGTGCCAGTTCAACGGCCGGGCCGACACCTGTAACAAGCTGGATGGGACGGGCTGTCCGTGCCAGAACAACACCGAGAGTGGCACCTGCCCTGACAGGAGGGACTGCTGGAGGCACCAGGTAGGCACCTGGGCACAGGTGGGGCAGCTGGGGACAGTGGGGGGGATTGGGGGGGACATTTGGGGGACATTGGGGGGGTTGGGGGACATTGGGGGGATTTGGGGACATTGGGGGGGTTTGGGGGACATTGGGGGACATTGGGGGGACATTGGGGGAGACACTGGGGGGACATTGGGGGGACATTGGGGAGGGCTGGGGGACATTGGGGGGACATTGGGGGACATTGGGGGGCATTGGGGGAGACACTGGGGGGACATTGGGGGGACATTGGGGAGGGTTGGGGGACATTGGGGGGACATTGGGGGACATTGGGGGGAACATTGGGGGGAGACACTGGGGGGACATTAGGGGGACATTGTGGGGGATTGGGGGACATTAGGGGACATTGAGGGGCATTGGGGGAACATTGGGTGGGACATTGGGGGGGATTGGGGGGCATTGGGGGACACTGGGGGACATTGGGGGGGTGTCTTGGTTTGAGGGGAAAACCCAAAATGTTTATCCACAATTGGGAGGGGACCCTTCTCCACAATAACCACGCCACTCTTTATCAAATTTAAGATAAGTAATTTTAATACAAGAAGGATAACTGTCCCCAGCTGTTATAAATATATATATATGTAGGTATAGGTATAACTATAAACAGACCAGAGCAAACCACTTCCCCAACACCACAGAGAAAAAACAACAACCCCCACTGTTGCAGACCGAGCTCTGGTGAGACTGCACACATCAATATGATGTTCAAGCTAATCCAAAGTTTATTCAAAAACACAGGTATATATGTGATCTTAAGTGACCCCGCCCCAGGTACTCCAATTGGTTGAGGCTGGAAACATGTCCTTTTAAGGTGAAAATGAAACCTGTAAGGTGGTCCTTCAGACCCACCTGAATCAGGGGCTGCAACATCTCCCCCTTTTGTTTCAAAGAACAAAGCAAAAATGCAAACAACATAATACACATAACTTCTTAGCTAACTCATCCAATGGGGAAATTGTAACAGAAAGGCTGAAAATTTTGAAAATTGAGAAATAACATTTTGAAAGTCTTAAATTTTGCTAATTCAAGACTTAACAGGGTATTTGCAGGTTACCCATCCCTACCTCCCCCTCTCTTTTCAAAATAGACTTTTGGAAGGAGGTACAGTAACCTTTGTAAACTAACACAAACTAATACATGACTGAGACACGTATGTTTGGAATTTGCAAACTTACAACTAGTGCAAAACAAGAAACTTTTCTTTCACGTGTGAAATTGTGGTCCTTCCTGTGCAGTCGTCACCGCACAGACCACTGTAAACAAACTACGAATTTTATTAAATTTTGTGCAAAGTGTCCAAGAGTGCAGAGTGACTTCACTTAGCAAAGAAGCAAGTTCAGTCCAGCTGAACTAAATCTCCTTATGCAATAGTTCAAGGTCCATTCTCAGAACTTCTGTGTGGCCATCACAGAGGTTTGAGAATGAAGCTTTGATTTTTAGTCCTTATACACTCTTGGTAAAGCAGCAAACAAGTGTGAATTCGCAGAGAAAATTCACAAAGGCTAAACATAACCACGTACATTCTGCAGAAAATGTTCAGCAGCTGTGGGGACAGGTGTCCTTATCCCTACAGCCTGCTGGGCAACTTGGCAGTGCAATAAGCTCAAAACTGCACTTTAACTGAAAGTTAACAGAATTTCAAAATACAGGCTAAACGACATGCTCTTGAACTGGACTGTTCTTGTTTGATTGGACAGTTAACGACTAGTCCTAGGCTACTACTGCTTGTGGTTGTGGTTGCCATATGGGGAAGGCAGCGTGGCTCCAGTTTCCATGAGCTTTTGACTGGCTGCGCCCCATGGCCTGCAGCCCCTCTGGTTTTTTGGAGGCCCAGCTCCCCACCCCATGTTTGTTAGAGGAGTACCATCCTTTTTATATTTAGAATGACAATCCTGGGCCTTGTGACCAAGCCTGTGACAACGGTTACATTCTCCAGTGAAGCTTTGAGTTCTGCTATATTTTGGTTGTGCTGGACAAGATTTTGTTGTTAAATTCCAGGGTCTTTTCCCCCTTTTTTTGCGTGGATTGTTTGCAAAGAGCTGTGGCTAGGGCAGAGGCATGTAGCTTTGCTTTTTCCTCCTCTTCTACCCAGGGCAATCTGGCACAGGCTTCAATTAACTGTACCAAAGTAGCTGTGGCTGGTAGAGAGGCTATGAGCTGTTTGCATTGAGGATTGGCATTATTAATTACCAGATCTTTCAATAAGGCTGGTTTAATGTCAGGGGTAGTATTTGGAGCAGCATCCAAAGCTTCTGTTACTTTATCTACAAATTCCATGAATGTCTGTCCAGGTTTCTGCATTATTTGCATATAAGGTAGAGAAGGTTTTCCCTTCTTAGACAGATTAGAGAATGTGGTCAAAGCAGCATTCTTTGACTGTTGCAAAATATGAAAATGTAATGCAGCTTGTGTTTGTGGGTCTTCGTAAGCTCCTGATCCCATTAGCTGGTCTAAAGATGCTAATCTTAAGGGATGTTCAGTTTCTAAGTGTATATTTTTTGCCTGTTCCTCTGTTAACTGCTCTTTCCATTTCTGTAGAAATACCATATAAGCAGTAGGAGGTAGAATAAACTCCATTAAAGCCTTTATATCAGCAGGAACCAAATTGTTATATTTCATAAAAGCAGAAATTTGGTTCTTAACCGAGGCATTATCATAACTATATTGCATTACTACAGATCGTATATTTTGCACAAGCTTCCAATCCAGTGCTTCCCATTTTGGACTCTGGGCAGTGGTAATCACTGGTGCACTTATTGGTAGCTGAATACCTAAATTTATTACAGCTTCAGCTAAACCTTTATATCTCTGTTGGCTATTAAAACGAAGGTCGCGAGGTGGCGCTGTGACTCCATCTGCAGAATCTGGTACCTGGGTATCAGAAAGCTTTGAAATTAAGTTATTTGCATTGCGATTCCCAGCTCTCCCCACCCTGTTCCAAGCAGAGGCTTCTTTTTCTTTCGGTGCCGTGCCTTTAAACGGCTGTGCTGTTGCTCTCCATTCCGGGATGCAGCCGGTGGGTGTGGCTGTCGGTGATGGAGGCTGCAGGTACCAGGTTGCTGGCACAGGGGAAGTCTCTACCGGCGCGGGGGGTTCGCAGCTGTGGGCAGCACACGGCTATCGAGGAGAGGGTCCCTGCCAGCGCTGCAGAGCTTGGGTCTTGCGTGCCCGGCGCCGTGGGAACTCGCTCCCGGGATGGCTGCGCTGTGGAGGGCGCACAGGGGATGGAACGAGCTCCACTGGCTCTGCTCCACTGGGGTGGGGCCCCCCCCTCTCCATGACGCAGTCGATCCACGCTGAAGGTGGTGGGGGTGGCGCGGGAACTGATTCGCCCCAGGGGCAGGCGAATTCAGAGCTGACCCCGGCCCCTGCGGGCTGCGGGGGACCCGCGCCTGGCACATGCGCCGTGATTTGCATGCAGTAGTGAGGGGGGTTGGGCGGTCCTTGCGCCTCGTTGCTGAATGCACGCGCAGCCTCTTTGTTTGGCTCAGCCGCGTGGTGACTTTTCGTGGGCTTTTCAATCACGTGGTCTCTTTGTTTTCCTGGCCACACGGTTTCCAGCCCCGCTGAAATGTCTCCCGCGGCAGTTTCCAGCTGCAATGGAGCGACTCCGGTGTACCCGCGGGGCGGTGGGGAGCGCGGCGGAGGCACGACTCCAGCCCCGAGGTACCCGCACGGCATTGGCGGCAGCAGTGGAACCGAAGGTGGATGGACAGGGGGAAAGCTGCTTTCCCTCATCTCTCTCTCGGCTGAGGGCACCCCCCATTGTGTTTTCTCAGATTCAGGATATAAATAAAAGTCACTCACGGTTTGGAATGGCTGGATGTTTTCTGCGGCGTGTCTCGTGGGGTTCCAGGGTTGCTGTTGAGGTCTGGCCGCTCCTACAGCGGCAGCCGGTGGTACAGGCAGGTAAAAGGTGGGCTCTGGGCTCATTTGCTGTGCATAGGCTGTTTCTTGGTAGTTATAAGGCGGTGCAAAGACGACTTCTTGGCTTTCTGCGGTGACGAACAGCGTGGAAAAGCCTTGATTCCATGGCTGTTGTGATTCCGTCGGGTTTTCCGGAGCAGGAGCGGGCAGTGCCGCGTGTGGGTACGGGAACGGCACAGCGCTGGCTCCGCGGCTCAGCTCCGGGCTCCGCTCTTGTGGATAAGGCGGCGGCGATGCCGAAGGGAACGGCAGTGGGGGTACCGCGGGCGGCACGGGCGGCAGTGGTGTGGCAGAGGGGTACCGTGGAGGGGGTACCGCGGGCGGTACCTGGGAGTAGTCAAGTTGGGCCAAAATTGTTTATGGTTATCCTCTAAGTTGAAGGCAAAAAGACTCAAGTTGCCTTTTGTGAATCCTTTCATTTCTCTTGTTTCTGTATCTGTATTCTTGTGATTCAGCCTGTAATTGGCAAAAGTAGCAGCTGTCCAATTTGCATCTGGCCCTGTAGGTTTTGGCAGGAGTCCAAAACCTGTAGTTCACCCAAACCATACTCCATTCTCAGTAACTATAAAGTGGTTACAAGGGGTCAGAAAGGCAGTAGGAGAGAGGGAAGCCTCGCCTTCTCTCCAGGGCAGTACTGGGGTGCTGCTATGTTGTTGCTTTTCACTTTGAAATATGGGTGCACGGCAGTCAAGTCAGGATCCCTAAAGATTGACCTCTAGGGTTAATATTACAGCACTGGGACTATCTCGTTGGCTCGGAAACAGAATTTAACAAGAAAGAGTTAATTAGACCAAGCAGCCTTCAGTGGCCAGCCTACACTAGGATAAGAGGAGGAATTTGGCCCAAGCATGGAGCTTTGGAAGGTGTCGCAGGTTTGGCCCTCAAATGTTGTTGCCAACCCTGGACTGGCCCCCCTTTCCCTTCCCAGAACTTTCCCAGCAAAGGAAAGAGGAAAAAAACACTGAAAAGAAACGCACTCTAACGAAACTGAACTGAATAAAAAGAAGAAATTATATTTTCTAACATTCACAAACCACACTCTACACACAATGCATAGGATCCCACCCCCAGGGGAGAGGGGAAGGGAGAAAAGGGGATTGATTAGCTGGAAAATAGGGAAGACACCAACCCAACCTAAAGAAACCTAATGAATCAAAACACAATTAAAAACCTCAAGGAAGGGGAACAAGAATGAAACAATCTCACCCAGGACAGGAGAACCACCAACAACCAGAGGGACCAGACTCCAACCACCTCCCACCAGCTCCTCGGCCAAGGAAGGAAGAAGACAAATTTAAACACCTCCTCCCCTGCTACGAGGAAGACACGTGTGGAATACTTGTAACTTCCTTAGATACAATGGTTACTGAGGAAGCCATGGGTCAAACCATTACAGAAGGTGAAACAGAGTTGCAGCTTTTGTAATTCCTACAAAAAGAAGAAAGGTGGAAAGAGATCACGTATGCAGAATTATTTCTCCTTTTGTTGGAAAATCCAGATTTCAAAAGGGACAGTGAGTCTGAGAAAACACGCATAGTACTGAAAGTTCTGGTAATACATAAACATAATGAAAGATTCCCTGTTGCTCGGACAGTACAGTCAGCAGGAGAGGAGTTCCCCCTCCAGGCCGAGAAGCCGTGAGGGAAGGCTGGTGCGGAGGCTGCTGGGGGAGCCGTGGGGGATGAAACAGAGGCAGGAGGGGCTGCAGAGGGTGTGGGTGCAACCGAGGGGGCGGAAGCTGCCTCCTTCACCAGTGCCACCACCCCTGAAATAGCCGAAAGAGCCCCTGCCTTAGGCTCTGCCCCTAGCACAGCCCTGGAGACCGCCCCTGGCTTGGGCACTGCCCCGGGGGCTGGCTCCGCCCCCGTCATCGGCCCCAGGGGTGCTGGAGTTGCCACTGCCTCCCGAGCGGGTGCAGTCCCTCCCATAGCGAAGGAGGGCGTAGTGGCGGGCACGGCACCTCCCGGCACCCAGCTCTGGGATTGCAGAGAGCAAGGGGGGCAGAGAAGCCGGCGGGGGAGGGACCGGCCCCGTTTTTCCCGGCGATTGAGGCAGAGGCTTTGTGTCAGCACCCCTTGGCTGCAGGACTGGTGCCGGTCCAGAAGCCTAGAGGGAGGGAGCAGTGTCAGCAGTTCCTGGAAAAGGGGGTGGTCTGGGTCCGGGCCCCCAGGGTCCCGTGGGTAGAGCCGCCGGCCGGTGCTGGTAGAGCGCACAAGGCTGCCTTGCCTGTGCCGCCCAGGAAAAGTTCGAAGTGATCTGTTAAGGGGAAAACCCCAAAGAGAAGAAGATGTTGGAGTTTCACAAGAAAGTGAAAACTAAAAAAGAGGGCAAAAACCCATAAAAGAAGCAAGGGGAGGGCAGGGCCAGCCCGGCTGCCCGTGGCAGCGCCTTGCCCGCTCACTACACAAGCCCAAGGCGCGGGGCCGCTCTGATCGCAAACCCGCGGAGGACTCTGGCCGCCTGGCAGGGATGGGGATTCGGTGTTCCCTAGTCCGTGGTTGCTATGGTATCCCTCCTCCTCCTCCCTGGTGCTGGCGCTTAGCAGAGTCGAAAACAGGGGGGAGGGTGGTGGTGAAATGGTTTTGTTGCTACGTTGCTACATTACAGGAAGAAAAGTTTAACTCCAACTTAGATAGTTTTGCCTACTACCCAAGGCACTAACTTAAGATTTAATCACAAGGGAAATTTAGGAGAATTTGAATTGAGAGAGGGGAGCTTTTATTTTGTTTAAGTTTAACTCGTTGAAGTAGAAGGATTTTGTCTGTGTTTCCTTATTTCCACAGTTGGAGAGAATAAGCACCTTCAAAAGACCGTGGCAGAGAGAACAAAGATGCCACCTGTGAGAAGGACCAGTCTGTGTGTTATACTGGAGTGATGCTTGTGGAAGTTTGCTTATTAATGCTGCATCAGAAGCCTTACTTACCTGAAGGTTTGGTTTGAGAAGCTAAAGACTTTCTCTGTTGGTCCCTGTGTTCTGGGTTTGCTATCAGCCTGTAGCAGTTACTGTTAGCTTCTGTGCCCCAGCTTGGCTCTGGGGCTGTAAGAGACCATTATATTGATGCAGGAAAAGACCAATAGTTGTCAAAAATCCCCTAGCATCCTCTGCTCTGTACTCATTAAACACCTTCCAGCAAAGAAAGTTTGATAATCACACATAGCTTTGAGCAGAACTGACAAGGTGTACGGTTCTTAAATCTTTTGTCCTTCACGTGAACTAACAATCTCCTATTAGAACGGGACTGTTTGCAGCAGAGTGGACTTGAACAATGTCACTGGAAACCCAGGCTGAGAGTGATACTAATAGAAACAACTTAATGCAAGAGGGTAAACAAATGACAGAACATGCCTTTACAGCTAGAAATACGGTAATCAAGTCAAGAAGCCGCAACATCTGATACACCAAGACAGAAAGTTTTGGACTATGATAAGAATTCCTGGGTAAACAGGACTTGAAGGAGAAAAACAGCAGTAAGATCACACAAATGAGATTGGATTGAATAAAAAATTAATAATATTAAATTATCTGTTCTTTGTGTTTGCAGAATTGTATCTGGATCAGTCAATCATCCTAAACAGGCTTTTGGTTATAATAGCACATGTGGCTCCAAACACTTGGAGAAAAAATAAAGAAAGCTCCTGTCCTGGTAAGTATTGCAAAATGAAATGTCTAGTCGGCCAGCTCCTGTAGACCTCCTGTAGACTTCTTTTTCACTATGGGAGCAATAACAACTTCAGGCTGCATGGTCTGTATAAGTTTTAAAGAAAAAAGGGTCTCTTCTGTGCGGCGTGGAAGGAAAGGGAGAAGGGTTTCCCTGCTATCACCTTTGTTCCATGGGGGCAGAGAAGGGAGGGAGAGACAAGAGTTCCAGGCAGTTGCAAGGCAGAGAAACCTCTGTTTATTCAAAAAACCACAAGGTAATGTCCAATCCTGGGGGCAGTCCCCAGGTTTGGCAGGATTGGGTGAAAACTGAGGAAAAGGCAGGGTCAAAGGTCGATTAACCAATAGAACTGGGACAGGGGCAGGGCCGGCTGGGACCCTGTCACTGCCCCCCCCAGCCACGAGGGATAACAGAACAGAGAGGGGAGAAGGGCCAAGGAGCCCTCACCAGAGCACCTGTGTGGGGACGAGCAC
The DNA here is from genome assembly GCF_047495875.1 of Pithys albifrons albifrons. NCBI lineage: Eukaryota > Metazoa > Chordata > Aves > Passeriformes > Thamnophilidae > Pithys > Pithys albifrons. The sequence continues at coordinate 12,994,337 of NC_092476.1, read as the reverse complement.
TGCCCAATAGCTGGGCCATCAACAGAACAAAAGGCCTCTGGGCGACACAAAGAGAACTGGCAGGGTGTGGACAAAGACCCATCACAACTGAAACGCAGGCAGGGTAACAGAACTAGAAATTGCTTTTTAAAACTTCAACTGAGTCTCTTGAGTTTAAGGTGTTTGTCCAGTGCTGGTTTTGGAATTCATTTCAGCATCTTCCTACAGGTCTGGGTACTCATCTCAATGGGTATCTTTATGTCCTTCATCTCAGTTTGGGTCCCTGTGTCTTCAAAAGTTTGGGTTCCTACTTCTTCCATAACCTGAGTCTCCACCCTCTCCTCTATTTGGGTTTTTGCCTCTCCTGAAGTTTGGCTGGTTCTACTACGAGGCAACAGAAACATTATCATATTCACCAGTCTCCATAAATTTACCACAGCATTAGCTACCAACAACATCATTAATACATAGTTTGCAACTGGGTTAGGATGAAATACTGGTAGATCTGGTAATTGCACTGTGAGGTCATTTATATAAAAATCAAAACCAAAATCAAACTCAAGTAGGGAAAAGTAGGTATACTCATGTTCCTTAGGTCTTGGCACAGGAAAACTGTCTGAACTCAAAAAGACAGTCAATAAAAGGATTAATACATATATGCAGCAGGGAAGCATATCGTTTATGTTTCAGACTGCACTCTAAGCAAGCAGATAAACTAGTGCTGTTTACATAAACAATCTCTGGGAATACAGCCAAGTTCCCGAGAAGCCAGCCAAGGTCCTCGGTTGTTCCCGGTATGAGCCACTACTATCTGTGTCTTGGGTTGAGCTGGCAAAATGCCAACTGCCCAACGTAGAGAGAAAGGGTTCCCGCCACCTCCCGCCAAGGGAAAAGGAGGGAGAGAAAAAAACCCCAAAACCTGAAGTATATTATACAAAAGAAAGAAAATTAAAAACAGAATATGATATAATACATATATATACAAATGTGAGAAAAAGAAAAACCAGACTAACAACAATAACATCCGAGTCACAGCACAAAATAATACAGATTTCAGCCACCCAACCCCCCCAAAACGTCCGAAAAACTCTTCCAGAGAAATCTCCCAGAAAGACAAGAGAAAATTAACAAGAAAATGTTCACCTCCCTAGATAACACAAATGCAGGGGAGTGGCAAGGCCTGATCTCAGCAGGGCAGGGCAGTGCATCCTCACCCTTCTGAGGCAAAGACCAAAAGAGACAGAAGCTCCTCCTCCCTCTCTCTTTATACCTTGACACTTCTTGATGATATCAGATGATACGAAATACCTCTTTGGTTGCTCAAGCCATGTGACGCTTGTGTCTTCTGATCTATGTCAGATCCTTTGGGCCTGATAAATTTAGGCCTAACTGAGGCCTAAAGCCAAAACTACCACAGTCTGAAAAATTAATAAATGATTTAGATTCTACCTTGAAGAAAGTCCAGAGATTTGTTGTGTTGTCCAGATCCATAAGAATGGACACTCCTCTTCATCTGTCTTTGGACAAATGTGTGTCCCCATCTCAAGGTTATCTCAGGTACTGCACTGAGATACCTGCCCCCAAGGTACAACTTCCCTTCAGTGAGTAAGATGTAGGACCAAAATCACTCAAGTTACACCTAAGAATAAAAAATAGCATAAAAGTGAGCTAAGAATGGGGAGAATTTAGGGAAGGCTCCATCGTAACTTGTGGGATCAGTCAATGGGCTGAACCTGCCTCTCCTCGATAGCAGCCCATTGGATAAGAACTGCACTCTGTGCACACTGAATGATTTTCTCAAGCCAGCCTTTGTCATGGATTAGAGGTTGTCTGTATATTGCTTTGAATTAGTATATTGCTTTGAATACACTTTTGCAGTCATATATCACCAGCAATCCTTGAACCTTAATCTGTCACAATTTTATTAACAGTGTTATTCCACGAATTGTTGTTGTGAATTCTTCAAGGGCACTGACAAACATTAAGGGTTTGGGAAAACCTGCCCTTTTGACATGACAAGGGCCAGTTTCTACTTTGTGCTGCAAGAAACAAAGCCTCCTGCCCAGTATGCCCCACTTTACAGTGTAACCACTTGCCCAATCGATACCAATGCTGAGAATCTTCCAACTGATCAATTGTTATCTTTTTAATTTTTGTCATCTGATCTACGTTCTTGTTCCAAGTCTGTCAGGCCTGATCATTGGCATGAGCTTTGACCCATCTTATGTGGATTGGTCAGGACTGAACCAGTAACAACCACCACTTCCAATTTTCCTTCTGCAAAAACTTCTTTCCATTTACTTGCCAACCTAATGCTTCCCACTGACACAACCACTGTGTGGCACCAGCCCAGACTGCATAACTATCAATATATTATTGTTTTTGTTTTCTCTTTTACTGCCAGAAACACAGCTTTTAACTCTCCTACCTGTGCACTTCCCATTCCTTCTTCTACTACTTTCATTTCATCTGCAGGTTAAGAGCAACTGCTCCATACTTCCATTTACCATTGTTATGTTTGGCTGAGGCATCAGTAAAACAGACATGGTTGACTTCAGAGCTGATGTACATGCAGGAGCATCAATTACAGGACTAGGGTTATACAGCTATTGCAAAACCAGTATACCTATATCACAACTAACTGTCATTTGGTAGGTTGTGTCAGCCCTTCAGTTATCTGTGACTCCTGAGACATACACACCATTTATATACTGTTGGTCTTTGTGCAATCCCATCTGGTGGAGCACTGTCCTTCTTAATACTGGCTAACAGGTTAAAATGACCTTGGATTTGCACAGATTGGTGCTGTTGAATTTTTTCTACTTGTTTAGGAGCTTGGGTCACAGACAATAATCCCTATTCCCAGTTCAAGTATCTTTTTTCAGTATCTCTTAATGCTGTAGAACTGAATCCTAATGGTTGGTTGGGTCTGTGAGGGCCTTCCTGGAACATATTACAGTAAGTCCCGTGTTCAGCAAAACGCCATTGAACTATTATAGGATCACGGGAGTGAACTGGCCCAATTACTGATATGTTTTCAACTCTTCTATTAGCATTTGCAAAGCCTGTTAATGACTATCAAGCCATTCCCAGGTCTTTTTGTCCTCATAATGCATACAATGCTTTCATTGTTATAGAAAATCCAGAAACAGACAGGAGAATTGTATGGGGAGTGTGCCCTAAATATAATACCTCTGTGCTCTAAATCCTTAATTACTTCATTTATCCTGTGTCTGGCTGCAGGGGAAATAGAGCACTCTGATACTGGTCACAATAGAAAAGGGTAAGATTGGAGCAATATTTAATGGAGTAATTTCCATATACTTAACAGAAAATTTCCTGTTTGGAGTTTTTGCAGGTCTGAATGACTAAACATTCTCACTGAACAATTGCCAAACTTTTCCATTGCAGATACTGTATCCTAAAATATTTTCTTTATAGCTTGCAATTGCAAAGGTACATGAAGTCATTCATTTTTCCCTAGGTAACCATGAACCTAGGGAGGATTGGAGACTTATAATAATTCCAGCTCTAATTTTTCTTCCAAGGCTTCTGCTTTTCCCTCAGGTTCTTTAAATTGTGGTTCTAATAAATAATTTTATACCTAAAAACTGAGCTTTGGATATGAAAAGGAGGGTTTGAACCCTGAAGTTAGGTTTTGTGTTCTAAAAGATTGCTCTGTTAGCACATATTAAAAAGGGATCTTTAGGGGCTTAAAATAAGCTTTGAACCCACCAACTTTCAGGCTGAATCCTAAAGAGCAAGCTTTGGTCCCTGACAGATGGGTTTTGGAAGACCTGGACCCAACCTGTGCAGTTTGGGGGTGTCCTGGCCCACAGTCTCCAGAGCTTCCTCTGTTGGGTTCTGAAACCCCTCTTAACAATGTGGCAGGACAACACCTCCATTTTAATGTGTGTGGACAACAAAGCCTCCAAAACATCAATTTTTTATCCCCCACGTGCTGGCAAAATTTTTGCAACATGACAATGGATTTTAAACCTCATTATTCACCTTTTTTTTTAATACTAACCACCCCCTCCTCCAGATTTTTACCAACAAAACAAAGATTTGTGGCTCATTTGGAGCAAAACCAAGATAAAACCCTGGTGCTGGAGCTCAGGAGTCACCCCGACCTGGACCTGACCTGGGCTGTGCTGCTCCACTCAGAAATTCAAGCTGGTGCTTTGAATGTCTCACTTGGGACCCAGGCCAGAGCAGTTTTGGGAGATACTGCTCCAAAATATGGTCATGTTTTTGCCTTTTCACAGCAAAATAAGTATGGGGAAATATTTGGTAGAGCCATTCATCTTTGACATGCTTCTTCTCTCTCCTGGGGCTGCTGAACCCCAGCCCTCTGTGCCCCAAATCCTTAAGAGGCCTCTGGCCTCTGTGGAGGTTCCTTTTGTGTTTCTCTCAGGCTCTTTTGGGTGCCTCCATGCCCCTTCGGGGTATCCCTAATTTCCCTTTGGATGTCCCCCAGGCCCTTTAGGTTGACCGCCCCCAACTCCTCCATGCCCATTTGGGTACCCCCAGCCCCCTTTGGGTACAGCCCCCCTCCACCACCTCCCTCCATGCCTGTCTAGCTGTCCTGAGCCCCTCAGTTCCACTCGATGTCCTTTGGGACCCCTTGGAGCCTCTCTCTCTCTGGGTCTCCCTCATCCATAAACCCCTGGGGACCCTCGCTGTGGGGGCAGCAGCCCCGTGCCCCCATCCCTGGGGTGTTGTGGCCCCCTTAAGGGCCCCCAGCCAGCGCTGGCTCTGCGCCCCGAGCCTGCTGACAGGCATCCCCAGCTGCTCCGCCATGGAGGAGAAGTGAGTGCGCCGGAGCCCCGAGGTTCTCCCACTGCTGGCACCCCCTGAACCCACTGTTCCCCACAGGGTGCCCTCGGTGGAAGCCTACGAGGCAGCCATGGTGCTGAGTGGGGTGGGGGATGCACTGGGGTACCGGGCAGGCCGCTGGGAGTACTGCACCTCAGGCCCGCAGATCCACGCCGAGCTGGCTGAGCTGGGGGGGCTGGCGGCCATCACCCTTGAGCCCCCTGAGTGGCCTGTCAGCGACGACACCGTCCTGCACCTTGCCACCGCCGAGGGCCTGGCCACAGGTGGGGGCAGTCCATGGCACCCCACAGATAGAGGGGAGGGATGCCTGGGGTTGGGGTCCCCACTGTACCCCAGGCTAGCAGTGGAGTGTTCTGGGGAAAAGGGGTGTCTTCATTATACCCTCTGGGGGGTGGGAGGTACCTGTTCTATGCCTTGGGCTGTATAGTGGGGTCTGAGGGTGGGCTTCAGGGGTCCTTGTTATAGTCCTGGGCTGCATGAGGTGGAAGTCCCCCATTGTATTGCTGACCCAAACTGGAAGGTTGCTGGGAGGGGCCTTTGGGGGGACCCTGACCAGCCCTAAAGGGGACTTGGGGGCATCCTAATTCCACTTTCCCTCTCATCTCCCCTTTTAGGGTTTAGCCAATGAGGTTTTTGTGTGTGTGTGTCCTCGTTTCCTCTGCGGGTGCAGGTGGGGAGTGTGGGTCTGTCTCTTATGTGCCCATTCCTCTCGTAGTGGGGGCTGGAGGAGGGGGCATTTCCCCCTCCTCTTTGGGGATCTGGCAGGGTACCCCTTTCCCACCCAAACTGGAGCACTCAGGATTCCCAATTTCTCCACAAAACTTGTCCTGCTTCTGCTCCACTTTTGGGGAGGTCCATGGGGAGTGCTTCCTTTTCCCTCCAGTTTTGGGTTGTCTGTGGAGCGATTTTCCCTTTTCCCCCATTTTTGAGGGGTTGAAGTGAGGGTTTTCCTCTTCCCCTTCAGTTTTGGAAGGTGCACGGGGCCTCTCCCTCCCCTCCCCTCCTGGCCAACCTGGGTAACCCAGGAGGTCCTCACCCCTCACACAGGCCTTGAGGGGGAACCCCTCCTGCAGGAGCTGGCACGACGCTATGTGGCTGCCATGGGGGACATGGAGGGACGCAAGCCTGGACCCACGAGCATCCTGGGTGAGCGGGGTTCAAGGAGTCGGGGAGAGGCAGGGGAGCTTAGGAGGTCTCACACCCCCGTGCTCCCCCAGGCACCTCACAGCTGCGGCCAGGGGAGCCTGAGGGCTATCGCATCCCCTTCAACCCCCGCGGCACTGGCTGCGGGGCCGCCATGCGCAGCCTGGCAATCGGCCTCAGGTGGGGACGGGGAAACGGGGGGGCACATGGCGGTGGGAGACGGAGGTATAGACCTGGGGGTATGGGGACGGGGTGGGAACAGGGATGTGGGAGTGTCAGAAGGGGTGGAAACCTGGGACACAGTGGTGTCATGGCTGGAGGGACAGCGACATGGGGGGACATACGGGGGATGGGGGTGAGGAGTGTCAGAGGTGGGGGAATGGAGACATGAGGATGGGTGGGCTGGGGAAATGGGTGTGTCAGAGCTGGAGGGAAGGAGACATGAGGGGATGGGGGTGGGGCTACAGGGACATGAGGATGTTAGAGGGAGAATGGGGATACAGAGATGGGTGGGGCTGGAGACGACAAGGCCTGGGGTTTGGGGACATGGTAGTGCTGGAGCTGGGAGGTGAGGCACAGCAATAGGGAGAAAGAGCACAGCAGGAAGAAGGGCAGTGGGGACAAGGGTGGTGGGATGGGAATGGGAACAAGGCTGGGGATACAGGACCAGAGGAGCGGGGACTTGTCTGATGCCAGCACAGGTACCCACATGCCTGGGAGCTGCCGACACTGATCCGGGTGAGCATCGAGAGCGGGCGCATGACCCACCACCACCCTACTGGTGGGTGCCAGCCTGGTGGGGGCAGGGCAGGAGGGAACACAGGAACACCCCTGAAGCCCCTCTCCCTACAGGTTACCTTGGGGCACTGGCAGTGGCCCTCTTTGGGGCACTGGGGGCTCGGGGGGAGCCCCCAGAGCGCTGGGGGGCTGAGCTGCTGCGGGTCCTGCCCCTGGCATGGGACTACGTGGAAGGCACCGGTGTGGCTGTGGAGGACAATGCTGCTGCCTGGCCCTTCTTTGGGGAATCCTGGCACCGGTGAGGGGACACTGGGAGAGTCCTGGGGGGACATTGGAAACACAAGGAGGGACTGGGGAGGATACTAGGAGAGGCTCAGCGCGCCATTGGTATCACTGGTACCTGCTAGGCTATCTGCCAGTCCTGGCAGCGCATTGCACTGGGGTCAATGCTGACCCTAATGCCCAGTCTGTCCATAGGGCTGGCAGTGCCCATCCTGTCCTTGGTGCACCCAGTGTCCCCACCAGTGGTGCCATCCTCAGAGACACTGATGTCTGCATCCCTAGAGTTCCTGGGGTTTGGGTTTCCCCGGTGTTACTGGTGTCCCCACTGTATCCACCCCCCAAATGTACCAACTGTTCCCACTGTCCTCACAGGTTCCTGAGGGCATGGGGTCTGCTAGAGAGACATAGCCCAGTGACCGCAGTGACCCCAGTGTCACTGGTTATTCCCTTGTCTGGTGGCACCAATGTCCCCAAAGACACCTGCGCCCCTGATGACTCCCCATGTCTCCAGTGTTTTCTCTGCTGCCACCAATATCACCAGTGACCTCAGTGTCCCCATGTCCCTGCAGGTACCTGGACTCCCGTGGGCTTCTGGAAGGTTGTGGCCCTCCCCAGGTGCCATCCCTTCTGTCCCCCGCTGAGCGGGACACAGCATACCTTGGCTGGGCGCTGGAGGGGTGGCCAGGGCGCAGTGGCCATGATGCACCCATGGTGGCCCTGGAAGCCCTGCTGGCAGCTGGGGGGTGCTGGGAAGACCTGTGTGGCAGGGGAGTGTTGCATGGTGGGGACAATGATTCAACGGGAACCATCGCTGCTGGGTGCTGGGGGCTGCGGGGGGGGCTGACATCCATCCCCCCAGGGCTGCACTGCCGCCTTGAGTACCGCGGGCGGCTGTGTGATGCTGCCCACCAACTCCATGTGCTGGCCTGGGGGAGACAATGAGCCTGCCCTGTGTCCCTGATATCACCAGAGCACAGCAAAGACCAGCATGGGGTCTTGGAGAGGCTTAAGAGGGTCTCTGGGGGTCAGCAGGCCTGGGAGGGCCCCTAGGAGAGCCCTGGGTGAAGCAGGGCCCTTCAAGGGGTCCTGGGGTCTCAGGCAAGCCCCAGGGAAACCACCATAGCTGTGCCTAGGTGGCCTTTTATCCCTCCCCAGTTTAGGACCCCAGAACCTTACCAAGTTGTCCCCACATTAAAAAACATATCCTCCCAATTCACTCTGGGTCTGAGTGTGTGCCTGGTGCCTCTTATCCTGCCTCTGCCAGTGTTGAGACCATACCTGGGTAGGACCGTCTACAGTCAAACCTGCTCCAGCCTGAGCAGCCCTGGCTCCTGCAGCCGCTCCAAGAGGCTCCTGGCCATGGGGCATTTCCATGGCCCATTCCTGGGCTGGCTTGCAGGCAATCCACCTCTCCTGTACTGGTAGCTCAGGGCTTAGATCCAGTGTTCAAAGGGTGGGCTCACCAGTACTGAGTGGAGAGGAAGGAACACGTGACCCCATTGCCACCCACCTCCAAGTGCCACCCAGGATAATAATGGCTGCCTTTGCATCCTGCTGCTCATGGTCACCTTAGTGGGCCCCAAGGTCCTTCAAAGCAAAAGGGATGAGGCCCCAGAGGGATGGGCCCCATGCTTAACAACACTGAGGGGGCTGACCTGTGATATGATGGGCATGCAGGGTAAAGCACCTCTGGTTGGGCCCAGGGTTCACCAACCCAAGGATGATGGGACTAAGGACTAATGGGCCCCAAGGGTAAAAAACAGCCAGGGTGGTTGGCCCTAGGGTTAACCCCCCCAGAAGGTGATGGCCCCTAGAATTAATCCCCCCAAGTGTGCGTGATGGATTTGTTCTGAGAACAGGGTTCATAACACAGGGATGCTTTAGTTAAAAACCTCTCACGACTGGAACACGAATCTCAATGACTAGAAAAAACCCATAAAAACTGAGATCCCAAACTACAATTTCAAGGTCCAAAGGGTTATTTTTCCAATTCAACCCTAATCAAGCACAAACCCTGATATATGTAACACAATCCTCCAAAGCAGGGAGAACAGCATCCCTTTTAAATCACAAAAGCCTACATGTGGGAGACCAAATAGTCAACTTAAGAGCCAAACCTACATTTTCATACTACCAAACCACATTTGGACATTCCAAGGTTTATGCTTTTTAAGTTCAAAGATTCATTTAGAGGGCCCAGAGCACCATTTTGAAGGCTTCAAGTTTGATCTGGAAGATTCAAAGCCTCATTTGTAGAGTCATTTTTTGCCCCAAACCATATGTACTAGGTTCCAAATCCCCTCTCTCATCTCAGGGGAAGAGAATTCACTCTGCAATTTGATGGGCTCAAACCCACCTTTTAAGCCTCCCCACACCCGTTTCCTCATGCACTTATGAGTAAAGTAGGTCCTGAGCTACTCTGGTGAGGGTGAGAGTGCTCATTCTTCCTTCTCTGTGATGGTGCTGGTGTCTCCTGTCACACCTGAAAGCAGTCCAGCTGCTTGTGGCTCTGCTTCCACAGTTTTTTTTGGCAAGCTGATGTATTCCTACCCTTCCAGCTGGGACATTTGAGACACAGAGTGGCAGGTTTTAAGGGCTGCAGTTGGCTGGCTCCATCCAACAACAGGTCTTCCTGCGTGAGGTGGGACAATGCTCGCATCCTCATCTGCAGAAGCGGGGAGTCCCCATGGTCCTGGAACAGGGCCTGTAGCTCCTCTTGCCTCCCTCAGAAAGCACCACTGAGGGCAAAACAGCCTTCATGCGAGGGTGCTGTCACCTCTGTTGTACAGTATTGTACTACTGGGCTGATGACCACAGTCGCTGGAGACTCCTGGGTGTGCTTGAACTGCCTCTGCCCTGACTCCAGCACAGCTTTTTCAGTAAGGGAAGAAGAAGAAGACTTGGCATCTCCTCCCCCAGGGCTCACGTTACCACCAAGGGTCCCCAGAGTGCCAGCAGTCACCAAATGCATCGACAGACCCACAGACACGGTCCCGCCTCAGAAGGGCTACTGGGATCTGCAAGGGCAGTTTGAGTGTGCTGGGGAGTGCTATACTTGTCTCCCTCCCAGATTTCTTGTGAGGGCCAACCCCATGGAATATTCTGGGGGGATATTTTGCAATCTCGGGGGATGCTCCCAAATAGTGGAGTGCCCCCCTCCGGCTCCCAGTCTGTCACTGGTCAATGAAAACTGGTGCGAGGTTCAGTTGCTCCCCAACTTGTCTGTGCGCCCCGCCACCGCCCCCAGGTGTACCCTCCCCCGATATCCAGCGCAGTTCCTCCGACCCAGGCCCAGCGCCCCGCCCGTGCCGTGCTCTCCGCGGGCGGGAACGGGGCGGCACCGGCGGTTCGCCATGGGAGGGGGCGGGGCCAGGCCGCGACCGGCCAAAGCAGCGAGGCCTGCGCGGCGCCGCGGCCGAAGGAGAGCGCTACGGAAGGTGTCGCTCTGCCCCTACCCGGAGAATGGACTGACAGCCGCGGTGACCAACAGCGCCTGCAGGAGGGAGGCGGGCTCCGCCTGGCAGCCAATGGCAGCGGGAGGCGGGCGGGCAGCGGGCGCTGCGCAAAGCGGACAACGGCAGCGGGTGACGGGCGGCGCTCGCAGCCAATGACGCCGCGGGGCGGGGCAAGGCTGGCCAATGGGGCGGGATGGGGCGGGGCGCGGATCTGCGGCCGAGGCGCGGAGGATCGCGACGGGCGGGAGCGGTCGTGGCTGCTCTTCTCTCCAGGTCGTCACCGGGGGCTTGGGCCTTCCTGCGGCCCCAGCACCAGTCCTAGCAGTATCAGGGTTACTCCCGGTATCTGCCGCCCTAGCCACTCCCGCCCCGCTGCCCTCAGAACAGTCCACCAAGCCCCTCCCTCTTGTACCCCCAGACTAGGCCCCCGAAGCCCTGGGTTGCCGTGTGCTCCCCAGGAAGCAGCCCCCAAACCCCGGGCTCTCCCCGTGTCCTTCTGTGCTATCTCCACCCCTTCAAACTGCCTCTCACAGTTTCCCCCGCAGAGCCCTAGTTCCCGGGTGCCCTGAGGTCCGCTCCAGTTAGCTCCCTTGGTCCTGTGGCCTCTGCTTCTTTTTCCTCCGTCTGCGCCTCCCCATCAATTCCGCGCCCCCCCTGCACCCAGCACCCCACAACCTACCCCAGTTTACCCTACCCCAAGCCCTCCAACCTGGGTCTGGTTTCCCGAGGGTTTCCTCCCCATCTTCTAGGGGTGATCCCCTACTCCTGGCGTGCCCCTATTTCCCAAGGTGCGCTCTCCACACCGACTCCTCCTGCGCCATGGGGGAGCCACGGTACTTGCAGGCCGACTGCACTTTCCGACGTGGGGCACACACGGTGAGGGTGACCCTGGGTCGCACTGCGCTGCGGGTGGAGGTGGAGGCTCACGGCACCGCCGACCTGTGGAGGGGCGAATTCGATGCCGCCTGTGAGTGCCGGCGGGGGCCTGGGGGCGGACTGAGGGGACCCCCCCACGGCTGCCATTCACCAAAGTACCCAATTCCTTGCAGTCATTGAGGACCTGACCCGCAAAACAGGGAATTTCAAGCAGTTTGGCATTTTCTGCAGCATGCTGGAGTCAGCGCTGATGCAGGTGTGGCTGCGCTGCTCCCCTATCACGGCGTTTTAGGGGACAGTGCAGTGAAGTGTATGTCCCACTGAGTTCCCCTCCACTTTTCAACCCCTCTGCAGAGCAGCGAGTCCGTCAGTCTGGAGCTCCTCACCTATGCTGACCTGGAGACACTGCGTAGCCGGAAAGTGGGGGCAGTCGCTCGCCCTCCCCATTCCACCTCTTCTCTGCTCAGCAGCAAGTGCTACCTCATCCTCATCTACTCTGTGGAGTTCGATAGGTGGGAGGGAACACTGGGCAGGGTGTATGGGGGAGTGACATCAGCCTCACCCCCTCCACGTGCTCCCCCCCCCAGGATCCACTACCCGCTGCCACTGCCTTACGCAGGGAGGTTGGACCTTGCCACAGTGGTGCGGGCGCTGCGGGAGGAGCTGGTGCAGCTCCGGGCCCAGCACCTGGAGGAGACCCAGCACCTGCAGGATGCGTGAGTGGGGCCAGCGGTATCCAGAAGGGTTTGGGGGGTCCTCATCTCACAGTCAGGGTGAGGAGGGAACTTCCAGACTATCCCCTGCTATACCTGCCAGGCTGCGGAATGCACTGGAGGAGAAGCGGGTGGCAGAGGTCCGGCATCAGCGTGAGCACCAGCGGCTGGCTGCCCAGGTGGGCTGGGAGAGAAGGGAAGGGGGAGCCTGCAGTGAGGGGGTGCTGCTGGTGGTGGGAAGGAGGACTGTCAGATGTACTGTGAACCTTTCCCCCTGCCTTGCAGCTGGCTGAGGCAAAGACATTGGAGCAGAGGCTGCAGCTGCGGGTGAAGAGCCTGACAACTGAGCTGGCCTCCTGCAGGAGGGGGTGAGGCTGGGGTGGGCTGTACAGGGGGACCCGCATGACCATGGGGTGTCACTCTGTACCCTCCTCACAGCACTGGTCCTCTTGTCAGCCGACGGACATCTGCAACCACAGCCCCCAGCTCCCAGGAGCGACGCTCAGCATCCCTGGAGAGCCACAGGAGCAGCCTGTGCCGCCCCTCTCTGCGATTCCCATCACCTGCAGGTGTGGGCCACTTGGGGGTACACACATAGGGGTGGAGGTGAGATACGACTCACCCCCTCCTCACTCTGACCCCCTCCTCTGGACATTCCCACCAGGCTCCCGCCTGCCACGCTTTGACCCCACTGCCTTCATCAGGGCCCGGCAGCAACGGCAGAAGGAGGCTGAGCTCAGAAAGTAAGCAGTGACACTGAACTTGTCACCATCTCACTGTCCCCTCCCCTCCGTGGCACTTAGGGAAGTTCCCTGTCCCCACTCTCCACCATTTCCCTTGGGTGCAGCCAGCAGCACAGGGCAGCTTTTGGCAGCACCAGCCCGGCGAGGAGCCACAGGCGCAGCTCGTCAGGTGAGTGGAGAGTATGAAAAGGACTAGGGGCACCCACCGGGTGCTGAGGCTCCTTCCTCAAATTTCCCCCTTCCCCCATTTCTCCCTGCAGCTGAAAGCTTCCGCAGCTGGTGCTCAGCAGTGAGTTCTGGCAGCAAAGGCAGTGAGTGCCCTGAGCCTATGCGCCGCAGGTAATGCTAGCATGGAGCAGGATGTTTGAACATCCCTCCCAGCACCTCTTAACCCCTCCATCTTGGGCAGGTACAGGAGGGTGACCCATACCCGGAGACCCCTGAGCACCTCGTCCTGCAATGGCCCCTGCATGGTGAGTGGCTGCCCCTTTGGGGTCCCCCACCCATTTGGGGTCCCCCTCTGCATCCTTAAGTGGGATGACTACAAAATGTGGGACACACACACTGGCGACCCTCAATGTCTCCCACAGGCATCTCACCCAACTGCCAGCCACAAGCCACGCGTACGCAGTGCTGCCAGCAAGGGCCCTGATAAAGGTGAGGCCTGATCTGAGCCCCTGGATATTCGGGGTGCCCCCCCTGCCCACCCCCCCTCCCAATTCATGCCTTTCTATACCCATTTTCCCTGCACTGGCCTCCCCAGAGAACCACTCTGAGGAGCCTTTGACTGAGCTGGCTGAGATTGATGCCCGGCTGCAGGCACTGCAGGAGTACATGGACAGCCTGGACACCCATATGTGATCACCTCCAGGGATCTCAAGCCTCCCGTGTCATCGGGAGTGACAGTGGTGGTCTGGGGCGTTTCCCCAAATAAACCCTTGTCTGACCCTCAGGCATGTCCTTCTTGGGGTACAGGGGGGCCTCTTATTCCCCTTCTTGCTGTCCCCTTGTCCCCACTCGCTGTCTCCTCAATATCCTGCTGCTAGGGACATGGCAGGAGGAACACAATGTGTGAGAGTGAGGCAGGCACCCAGGATATCACCAGAGGGTGACAGGGGCCAGTGCTTGGGGACATGGGGGTACATGTCCCAGGCCACCCAACATGTTCTCTGGGCTACCAATGAACTCGAAGGTCACTGCAGTGTTACACTAGCACCCTTGTCACCCTACCCTGCCCCTGCATCGGTGTGTCCCTGTACCCACACCTGCAAAACTACTATCCCACAGCTCTGGCCAAGCTCCCCACTGTGGCTCTGACACCACCGTGGCTTTATTCAGTTCCATGTTGTACAAAACGGTGGGAATAAAAGTGACTACAGCTCACATGAGGCTGCAGTTCAGGGATGGTAACAGCTGGCCAGCTGGCCAGAGTGTAGAGGTCCTGGGGTGGCATGGTGGTGGTCTCTCCACCAAGGCCACAGTTTGTTGTCACTGTGACTTCACTGGTGATGCCATTGTGGTGAGGACGTCTTCAGGCTCACTGTGGGGTGCTGCAGCCATGATTCGACACCACCACAACCGCACTCTTGGCAGGACACTGCTGTGATGATGCTGATGGTGATGACTCCACCATGGCAGATGCAGTACTGGTGATGCCATGAGGACAGCAGTGGTGGTGGCAGCTGTTCGTGGATGTCTCACAGGTGTTGGTGCCGCTGCACGTGACAGCCACAGTGGGAACAGTGAACTTGGTGCCACATCCTGGTGCTGGTCAGAGCTGCCCGCGGATGTCGGGCAGGAGGCGACAGGCCGTGACGATGTCGATGGTATCGGCCACAGCGCGCAGGTCGCGGCGGGCCAGGCGCAGGCAGTGAGCGGCCGCAGCGGCGGTCACCTGCGTCCGGCCCAGGGCTGCCCCCAGGCCCCCCAGGCTCCGGGCGGCGCTGCCGTAGGTCTGCCGCAGGGCGCTGCCCACCGCCCCCTGCAGCCGCCCCGTCCCCTCCCGCAGCCGCTGCTGCAGCAGCGAGGGCCCCCCCCGGCCGTCTCCCCAAACCGCCGCCGGCTCCTCTGGCAGCACTGGGGGCGTCTTCGGCCTCTGCTCCTCCTCCTCCTCTTCGGTCTCGGAAGCTTCGCCCGGCACCTTCAGCCCGGCCCCGGGGGCTACCTCCGCCGTCCCCACCAGCAGCTCTGGCTCCGAGTCGCTCTCGGAAGCTTCGCCCGGCACCACTCTGGGGGGGCGGGAGGCGGCCATGGCCTGAGGGGCGGGGGCGTAATCAGGCGGGCATCACCGAAGGGGGCGGCGCTCCGGGCTTGGCCTGCGGAGTCCCTCCCCAACTCTTTCCCCCCGTGCTCAGAGCCCTGTAGACGACAGCGGCCCACTCAGCGATCCCGAATCTCCACAACCAGCACAGCACACCGCGCCACGCCCCTCCTCGCCCCCATACCCACGGGAATGTCCCACCTCCTGCCCGCCAATGCCGCAGGTCACATGACGGGCGGACCACGTGGCCTCGCGTCACGTGCCTCGCGTGGCGTCACTCGGAAGGGCCCTCACTCGGCACGGCGGACCGGGGGCACCGCCAGACAGCACATGCGCTGTGCCGCCAAGGAGCGGGTGCTACGGCGCCGGCACAGCCCGCAGTGCCCACCCTGCCCCAGGGAACGGTGCGCGGGCGGCGGCGGGGCGGGCCGGGGGCGGGGTCCGGCGCCTCCTCCCTGCCCCGTGCCCGCCCTTTGCCTCCGGGTTGCTCTCACGGGAACGGGCCCTTCTCGCTCTTCCCTGGGGTGCGCCTTTTTTGGCGGGGTCCCTGTGCAACGCGGTCCCTTGCGGAGGGCCGAAGAGGCCGCGGGGCGGCGCCTTCTCCATGCCGGGCTTGCGCCTTTCGCTCCTTCGCTATGGCGCGGATTGAGCGTGGGAGGCGGTTACCGGCGGTGCCGACTCGCCCCTCGCGGTGGGTGCGTCCGTGGGGTAGGGATGGAGCCCTGGGATGGGGCTGGGAGTACTAGTGTGGGAATGGCGGGCTGGGGATTGGCGGTGTGGTCGGGTCCCCCATCAGCACCTCCCCCGCCCCGGGAGCAGGTGTGGAAGCTGCAGAGCACGTCTGGGGGCTGTAGGTGTTGGGAAGGGGCTACGAGGGCTAAAGGGGGTCGAGCAGGGTCGTGAGAGCCAGCGGCTGCCGGGAGGGATGCTCCCAGGAGAGGCCAGCTTTGGTATAGTTGGGGACATTGCAAGTTTATATGGGTCTGTGGTTGTGGCTGTAGAGGAGGTTGTTACGTAGGCTTAGGAGGCCAGGGAGTCATCTGGGGCTGGGGAGGGCAGCATTGATTTCTGGGCCTGGTGTGGCCTCTGGGACCACCATATCCTCCCCATGCCTGTCCCTGTCTGGACTGTCAGCCTCTTTGGGGGACAGAATGGACAGACAATAGTGATAGTCCAGGGGCACCTACAGCCCTGGGTGGAGACGGTTAATTGCCCCCCAGCATCTCCCCAGCAACCACCGGCCCAAAGCTAGTTGGGAACTGTGGTGAAGGGCAAAGGTTCAGAGAGGCAGGCACAGGAGAGCATGGGGGGTTTCCCCTAGACTGGGCAGTGTGAGGATTCTGGGGGTGCCCCCAAGCTCAGTGGATGTTCTGGGTTTCCCACCAACCTGGGGGCTGTGGGGGTACAAGGGGTGCTCTGACCCCTGGAACTGGGTGTGCTCAGCTCCCTTCATGACAGGTGCAGTCACGTTCCTACATGCGTCACCCACCGTCCCCTCTGCACCTGCTGTCCCTGCAGGGACAGTGACTGGACAGCAGGTGCAGGAGTTCCTGTACCACCTGACCCTCACACGTTGGAGGCCTTCAAATTACCCAGTGGTGTCCTCAGCTGCATCACCTTCCATGGCCCCATGGGGACTGCCAGCCTCAGCCTGGGGTGCTGCCCACAGATGGGGCCTTCCAGGGTGCTCAGGGCTGCCCCCGCATCAAGCAGAAGGGGCAATGGCACCAGATGGCTGCATTTGAAGCCTGGTGGACTATTGCAGTCAAGTGACTGATGATCATCCACTGTTCTTGCAGGTCCAGGATCTCATGGGGTCATGGAAAGATCAGAGGTCAGGAAATCACACAGGCAGCACTGTGAGATCCTATTTTTTGTGGAGGATAAGTGGCTCAGAGGGAAATGGAGCATCTACTCTGCATGCTTGCTTCATACCTGAGGTGAAACAATACATTCCCAGGAGCTGCCAGGATGTGGCAAGGAAGTGTCCTAGCCTTGCCATCCAGAGCTGCAGGTAGGAATCCTGCATTTACCTTATGGTAATGCATTTACCTTATGTCAGAAAGTACTTTATTGCTCAGGCTGTACCACCCTGTTTGCAGGCTCACCATTTCTGGGCTTACGACAGTCCAGGACTTACAGTCACCATCAGAAGCAGGGAGAGCAGGGAAGAGCTTCACCCTCAGCAATGCTTGCTGTCAGTGTCATCATTTTTCCCCACTGTTGCAGAACTCCTGGAGTGTGTTGAGGAAAGCTTCCTGGCCTGGTTGGACGAACCAGCTGGAGGAGAAGCCCTCCTGCAGCTGATCCTTCCCCATGCTCATCGGAAGTGAAGTGTGGAGGCATCTGGACGTCTCAAGGAATATGGACCTGGCACAGGGCAGTCAGGGCCCTGAATTTTTGAGGCATGAACTTGGCAGCTGTTTAAAGAATCAGTAGATGAGATCCCCTGGAAAACTGTCCTTAAGGATGCCAGAGCTGACCTGAGCTGGCAGCTCTTTGGGGCCACTTAAGCTTTGGAGTGTAAAAGCTCTCCATTGGCAAGTGTAAGGAATTGAGCAGGGCAGTCAGGAGGTAGCCTCAGAAGAGTACAGGGGTATATCATTTGGATGTGTAGGGATGGGATCAGGAAAATCAAGGCACAGATGGAGTGGGACTCATGACAGTGACTTGCGGCACCTGAGCCAGCCAGCACAGCTTCACTGAGGGCAAATGGTGTGTGACCAGTCTGGTGGCCTTCTGTGACGAGGAAGACTGACCAATGTCACTTGGGCTGGACTGGGCTGCTCTACGGCCTTGGGCATAGTCCACCATGGCATCCTCATCTCCAGACTGGAGAGCTGCAGGAGGGGATATAGGAACCCATAGGGGCTGGGAGGGGTGCTATGGTGGCTACAGGGCACAGAGACTCCAGTGCTCTGGGAGGATATGGGGCTTTGCGGGGGGTGTAGAGGCCCCTTGTATTTATTAGCCACAGGAGATGCAGCCATTCCCAAGTGGATGTCACTGCCAATGGGAAGGGTGAGGCCAGCTGGGCTTTGGTGGCATAGGGGAGGAGACAACGTGTGGGTGCCCAGGGTTGCACCCTGGCAGCCTGGTGGTGCCAAACTGCCATCCCCTTCCTGATTTGAGTCTCAGCTCCACTTGTGTGTGGACCAGCAAGTTTCAGGGACGTCTAGAAAGAAGTAGGGGCCCAGTGCCTGAGCCAGAACTGGGACTGGGATCAGGACTAAGGTGGTGGCCATGACCAGAACCAGGACAGTCACCACAACCACATCCTGGCATAACACTGTGGTGACAATGCTGATGGTGACCACCCTGCCATGGCAGACATGGAGCTGGTGAAACCATGGTGATGCTCTGAGGACAGTGGTGCTGCTGGCAGGTGACATGCACAGTGGGGATGGTGAACACGGTGCCACATCAGAGCGACTCTGCAGCAGTGAGGGGCCCTGCTGCCAACCTGCCACTCAGCCAGCACTGCGGCGGCTCTTTGGCTTCTACCCCTCAGTGACCTTGTTGTGGGTGGGAGTAGAAGGCTTAGACAAAATTCATTAGAAATAGCCCTGCCATTGAGTTGCAGAAAGGACTCCCTTGCTCTGAAATCCTTCTCGGAGAGGAGTCAAGTTGCAACTGGATCCAATCTTAGCCTCAGATTATGTAAACAGTTTAAATTTAAGGAATTACAGGATGTGATTGAACCACTTTTGTCCCACAGGTTTTAATGATTTGCAAAATGAGAATAGATAAAATGAATATTATTATATATGATCAGACAAAAGATCGTAATCAGAATTATTTACTACACAATATAAATGCTAAAACTACCAGTAGTACAGTGTAAGGTAAGATAGTGCACTATAGTGAAGCAATTGTTGAAGCAATAATTGAAGCAAATATATTAAAGCTAGCAAGAAGAAATAATTATTAAGTAGATATTTGATGTAACTCACCCAGACCAATACTTGTGGGGAGATCTCTTTTGCTCAACCTTGAGGAGTGTCCTTGGAGGACATCTCCACCTCAGAGAGGAATCTTGACACTTACATCCCAAAAGGGATTATGTCAGAAGAACCTGACTGTAGGAAAGAGGACTGGACATCTATAGTATAAAGTGATTGAAAGCTAGTTACAAGTTTACAGGCCAGCTGCCAGCTTATCTGTCATATCCAACTTCAAGAAGCAGGCCATGTGTTTGGAGTTTGGTGAATGAGGCTGGTTTGAACATAATTCAATACCAAAACCATTACTGTGGCACCACCAGTAACTTGTCACAGACAGCTTGCATTGCTTGCATTAATTGGTTGGATTCTAGGCCTTATTGGGGTAGGCCCTCCTGCCACAGACCCCCATGGGGGTGGGGTGCTCTGTAGGCTTAGCCCTGAGTCCCAGTATATGCTCTCCAGCTCCATGCTCAGACCCCCAGAGATCCTCCAAGCCCCACTGTCAGGGGAAGCCCTGTTGTCAATGCCCAGGTTTGCCATGTTCCCACCCTGCCCTGGGGACACTGTTAGCTCTGGGTACTGGTTTAATGGTGGACCTGAGGAGTGCCAGAGGCCAGTGGTGGCACCTCTCATGGCCAATGGGGACAGGCTTTGGGTGGGCACTGCATCGAGACATCCCTGACCCTGTCCCCGTCCCTGTGCCTAGAGCCACCATGTCCTTGTCCCCATTTCCACCCATATCTGTGTGCCTAGTGCCTGAAAACGATGGCAGGTGTCTGTGGTAGCTCAACCCTGGACATAGTCTAGGGCACCATCCCTGGCCACCTCCAGCTGCTCCACAGTGGCGGGTGACAGCTGGTGGCCACAGTCCCAGATGTGGTTGTCCCACTAGATGTTGAAGACTTGGCTCAGTGGTTGTATCTCCAGCTGGGCAGCCCTGGTATCGCTGCAGGGGGACTGCATCCCCCACCCCTCACCACAGAAACCCCTTCTGGGGACACCCCCTCTGGCAATGCCCCCCTGCTCATACGAAATTCAGGAATGGTCACACTTTTGTTCCGTCATCAAGTGGTCATGAAGTAGTTGTCACAAATGGATGTTTTATCTAAAGGACCACCATTAATGATATCAGCAAAAAAGATTTTATTGAAGTATGACATGTAAAACAAGACTTAACAAAGTACAGTAGCAAGGTTCATTTAATTATTTACCATGTCTCTTGACCTGTTTCCACAGCAGAGGTGCTCCAGTCCTCAGAGCATCTTTGAGGCCTCCTCTGGACTTGTTGCAGAAGGGTCATGCCCTTCTTATGTTGAGCACCCCAGAGCTGAATGGAATGGTCCAGGTGGAGTCTAAAGAGAGCAGAGTAGAGGGGGAGAATCCATTTCCTCGACCTGCTGGTCATGCATCTTGTGATGCAGCCCTGGACACACTTGGCTTTCTGGGCTACCAGAGTACATGGCTGAGTCATATTTGGGTTCTCATCTACCAACACCACCAAGTCTTTCTCTTCAGGGATACTCTCAATCCATTCAACCTCCAGCCTGTACTTATGTCTTGGTTTAATGACAATAGAGAGACCTCAAATGAGGTGAACCCTCCTTTTTCCTTTATTTCCTTTCCTCCAATATAGACAAGGTAAAACATATGAGGCATCAGAATGAAGAAGGAAAAATAACAATTTTCCTAAAACTAGAAAGAAATGAAAAACCCCAATAATAGCAAAAAATATTGCCTAGCTACCTTGCTTCCCCCTAGGTTAAAACAAAACCTGGAAGGATATTTCATTTGAAGGGAAGTCCTGTGACACTAAGGTGATGGCATGGATTCTGAAATAGTAAATCATGTGGAGTGACGATGGTGAGGCTGGGGCTGACCCGGCATGATGTTGGGGCCTGGCGGTGTCAGACCCTATGGGGGTGATGCTTTGTGTGGCTCCTAATAGGGGAATCTCTGAGCTGGTGGTGGCGGCTGATCTGATGTAAAAAACAGCTATGACTGAGGTGGAAAAGAGCACAGCTGAGGCAAGGCAGTCCCTGGGAAAAGGCTCTGAGAGTCCATGGTGCTCCAGGGAGTAAACCCTAGGTACTGAGAGAGAGTTCCTGTGTGCACCTTCTTTTATCTCCTGTTTCTTGAGTTCCTAGGATGCTTCACTTCAGGGATCCACCTTTCCAGCAGGTCTTGAGATGCTGGGGACAGTCTTCTCCCATCCAGCTCAGATGGGGGCAGTCCCCCAAGCTCTGAATTCCGTGACGCTATGAAAAATTTCACTAAAAATCCTTCCTGTATAACTAAAACTACAACTTACATGGTATTGTTTTGACTCAGGTGTAGGACCTTGCACTTGACCTTGTTGAATGTCATGAGGTTCCTATGGGCCCTCCTGTCCAGGTGTCTCTGAATGGGATCCCTTTCTTTCAGCTGCACCACAGAGCTCAATGTCCTCAGAAAACATGATGAGGGCGTAACTCAATCTTGCTTTCCATGTCACTGACAAAGATATTAAACAGCTCTGGTCCCAGGATCGACCTCTGAGAAATGCTATTTGTTGCTCGTCTCCACTTGGACATTTAGCTGTTGACCCCAATGTAAGAAGGATGTGGACCTGTTGAAGAAGTCGGGAGGAGGCCATGAAGATGCTCCAAGGGCTGGAGCTCCTCTCATCTGGAAACAGGCTGAGAGAGCTGGGAGTGTTCAGCCTGGAAAACGGAAGGCTCCAGGGAGACCTTAGAGCCCCTTCTAGTGCCTAAAGGAGCTCCAAGGGAGCTGGAGAGGGACTTTGGACAAGGGTCTGGAGTGACATGACAAGGGAAATGGCTTTCCACAGACAGAGGGCAGGTTAGATAGGATACTGGCAAAAACTTCCTCTCTGTGAGAGTGGTGAGGTACTGGCACAGGTTCCCCTACCCCTGAAAGTGTTCAAGGCCGGGTTGGATGGCTCTTGGAGCAACCTGGTCTAGTGGAAACTGTCCCTGCCCATGGCAGTGTTTGGGAACTAGATGATCTTCAAGACGATGTTACCAGATATTTTCTCTCTATAAAGTGTCCTCCTGGCCTCCATTTCCAGTAATTACCAGGGAACAGAGACAAAAATCTCACATGGAGCTTCAGGGCCAACTCTCTCGTGCTGTACTGGGAAGCTGGACTGGCACTGGGGTTGCAGGAACTGCCTGAGTGGGTGATCTGCTGAGCATTCCAGGCTGAGAGTCACTGTGACTGACCTCCTTTTCTTGCTGCAGAGCCAGACATGACTGTGCTGCTCTGCTGGGCTGGGTTAGGGGCAGGGATATGGGGGTACCAGGAAGGGGCTGGACTGGGAAGTGCCATGTAGTGGAAAACACCAATGTTCAGTTAAAGTGTGAGTGTGCAGGGTGGGGGTATTGTGATGTCCTTTCCAAAGCAGGCTTCCTATGAGGGACACGAAGGAGCAGCAGAGCAAGGTCTGGTCTGTTCCCATGTGCATTAACACCCTGGGAAAGCTGCCCTTGAATAGTGATCACAGACCAGCTAAGAACAAACATGATTTACAGAACTAGCCACCTACAACAGCTCAATGATATGGCTCTTCTCTGCATGGAGGGACATCAAATCACTAGGTCAGGAGTCCGTGTTTGCACTATACAGATGAGACACCTGGCTGTGGTAGTTTAGGCCTTTGTTTTAGTTAGGCCTAGATGTAGGCCTTAATTTTATTAGGCCCTGATAATGTTACGTAGATTAGGAGGGACAGGTGTCACCTGACTTAAGCAACCAAATCAGATGATGCAAACTGGGATATAAGTACAGTGGAGTAGGTATTCTCTCAGTTCCCATCATGGCTGCAGTCCTGAGAGGATGTGTTGCTGTTGTGGTGCTGTGCTGGGCCCTGCTGCTGCCCTGCTGCTACTTCGCATTTTGTTTTAGTTTGGGAAAGTAAACATTTTTTTTGTTATTCTCTCTGTTTTCTTGCTGCCTGTCTTTTGGGGTGCTTTATGAATCTGGAGTGATGGTATCTGGTTTTTGTGGGAAATAGAAGATTGTTGTTATATCTAACTTATGTAGGTGTGTGTTATGTTGTATTTTTCTTTAAATTTTCTTTTTTTCTGTATAAATGTATATACATAACTAAGTTTAAATCTTGGAGATTTTTTTCCTTCTTTCTTTTCTCAGTGGGGCAGGGAAGAAGGGAGTCTTTGTCCCTTTGGTTTATACTTGGCATTTGCCAAAGTATTCAACCCAAAACACTAGCCCTAAAAGTCGAGCTCTAACCCCTACCCCTTGCCTCACCACCCAACACCTACAACTCTCATTCCCACACTAAACTGCTCATCAGTAACAACCACCCCACAAACATTTAGGGGGAAAGATAAGGATTGCAGGGTGGCAAAGCAGTCACAAGATGTTAGAAGAGAAATGTGAGGTAACCTGTATCTGATCAGCTTGTGGGTCTCAAGGAAGAGCCATGTGAGGATGCTGTGAGGAGATCAGCTGTGCCTCAGGATCTCATGGGCTGGCAGAGGGTCACATCTGTCAGTATCACACATAGCACAGGAGCAGGCTTGGATGTGGTTTTGCACCAGGATGTTCCTTTGTTTGTGGTGTAACAAGCCATGCAGATGCCACCTCTGGAAGTGTTCTACCATTGTGATCCTGGGAGCTCTTTTAATGTTTTCCTATGAGGAAAACAAGCCACCATTTGTCCTGTCCCAAAAGGAGGATGCTTACATGGAAATTTCTTGCTGCAGTTTTAGACAAAGGTAAGGACATGAAAATGGCTTACTAGGCTATACCAGGTTTGAGCTTCCTGCAGAATTCTCTGTCACAAACCTAAGGTTGGCTATACTGCAGTCTGGGGATATGCTCAGCACACGCCAGCCTGGAGGCCAAGCTGTCCATGGAGCACAGTGCAGCGCAGGCCTGGCTCTGCTCATGTTCATGGTTCCATGAATCACTCACTCCTTGATATCCCATGGTCATCTGGTCAGGGTCACTGAACTGCCTTAGGAAGGCTGGGAAGAGCATGAGGTCTTCTTTAGTCAGCTGGAGGAAGGGACACAATTTTAGCACGTGATAAAGCCTGGAGAGTTTGAAGACTGTGGACCTCTCTAGGAGGGCTTGGTTGAAGGAAAGATGGAAAATGATCCTTGATCTGACATAAGGGGATGCTTTCCTAGATTTGTGTTTCACAAGGAGACAAGGCAGTACTGTGGAGGCAGCTTTGGCTGGGGTGCAGGAAAAGCAAAATTGAAAACTTGGGTGAAGTGAGCAAGAGAATGTGTAACAGTGCTGAGTAAAAAGGAAGGAGGAGCTTCACCAGCCCTTTGCTGTGCTCTTCTAATGCAGCCCAGCATGCCATTGGGTGTCTTGGCTGCCAAGGTGCAAAGCCAGGAGAGGACAAGGCTTTGGGGCCACATAATAACAGCCTTCCCACATCTGCTAGGATGTTAACATGTAAGAGAATGGAGCCAGGGCCTGCTCTGCCCCGTTGTGGCTGATGGAAGGGTGAGGGGTCAATGCCAGCATCAGCAGAAATGAGGGAGGACACACTTTCTCCCCACTGAGACAGTCAAGCACTGAAGCATATCTCCCAGAGAGCTTGTGCTATCTTCATCTTGAGGCTTTTCAAACACAATGCATAAATCCCTGAGCAACGAGGTCTGACCCCCAAAAGGACCCTGCTGTGGTTAGCAGGTTGTTCTAAGAGACCTGCCAAGGTGCCTTCCAGCATAAATGATTCTGTACTTTCACCCACCATGGATCTTACCATCATGATGAAAGGGGAATCACTTAGATTCCTAGAGACCTTTGAAGTCTGGTCAAATTGTCTTTCCTGCCCTACTGCAGACACTGATCAGACACAGGCCTGCTTGACAGCTACCACCAAACAGCCCTGATAAATTCCTTTGTTTATTTTTACTTATTCTTTCCATTTCCCCTCTTTTTCTGCTCACAACTGACCATACAATACTCAGTTGACCACTGACTATCTGTCTTGGTTTAAACACAAATATTGTGGTGAGAACTCAAATAAAAAGAACTCCTTCCCTTTTATTCCTACCCCCTAATGTAGGGAGACAAAATAAATTTGAGGAGGTTATAAGTGAAAAAATAACAGTTAACCAACAAGACAAAACAGCAGCACCACAAAGATACAACACAAACAGCATACCCACGAAGAAGCAAAGGAATTCACCACGTCATGTGGTCCTCTGGGAACAAAGGGAGAAAAATAATGGTATAGGGTCCTCCCCCCCAACCACTCCTGTCAGCCCAACCAAACAAAAAATAATGAGAGAACAGGTGTAGGAAGAAATTTGAACTTAGAAGCTTTTGTGCACAACCCAGGCCATGGAAAGAGGAACGAGGCCCCTGTATCCTTGAACCTGCATCAAGAAGAGCAGTAAACAATAGAAAGAATGCGGCAGCCGTTGGGATAAGCAGGTAAACACATTGATACAGAAGGACATAGCTTGGAGAAAAGTACCAATCCAGCTGGTAGCACGCCCTGGCCCTTGACCAGTGATGTTCCTGTACTATTCGTGGACTCAGAAAATGCACGATATGCGTGTGTGTAATGTAAACAATAAATCAGAGCACTGACTGTACTTCTATGAAGGACACATCTTTGACTCTGCGCTGAAACCTGGGGAGCTCAAAATATCGACATTTTTTACTTTAATTGGTGGAGTTCATGGGCAAAGAAGTGGCGATAAATTATCCACACAGGTCGATATCGGAGTCTGGACCAGGTAGCTGAGATCGGTACTGGTGGAACTGCGCTGGTCGTTCACGCTGAGGAGGCGGGGTAGGAGAGGCTGCCGCGGAGCGAGGGGCACAGACCGCGGTAAGCAAAGGCGAGGGTCGCTCTCTCCCTCCTACCGGGGGTCTTGGCTTATTGAACAGATGGAAGCCGAGACAGCTGCTGTGATATGGGTTTTGCTGGGCATACTGGCTAAGCGAAGTGAGGCAGTCAGCGGAAAATTCTTTAAAAAGCTCGTTGTATGGGCTACAGAGCAAGGCTTTTTCCAAAGCACGCCCACGTTATTTATGTGGGAAGCCGTGAGAAAGAACCTCTGGTATGAACTCAGAAATAAGAGGGAACTTGCAAGGGACGCGTTGCGGAACGTAAAAACCGAAGGGACTGCCGCAGTTTTCCGTACCAGCCGCGATCGGCTCCTGCTCCCGCCGCCGCAGCCCCCGCTGCAGCCACCCTGGGGGGGACACCTTTGGAAGTCGCGCACAACCGCTGGCTTTCCCCTCGCTCCTGCCGCTGGTTCTCGCCGGCCCGGAGCGGGCGTTGCGGGACCGGCTCCGGTCTCTGTGGGAAGCTGCTGCCGCCCCTTTAACCCCTCGGCCCTGCCCAGCCCCGCTGCGGCTCCGGCTCTCGCTGCTTTTGGGCGCTGCTGCCCGACCGCCCCACGCCGCTCCCGCCCGCTGCTGGTTTGTTGTTTTTTTTTTTTGGCTGCCTTGGGATCGCCGCTTCTGCCCTCCCGCTGCCCCTCGCTGCATTGCACACACTCCCAGAGTCGGCGCAAGAAAGAAGGACAGCCCAGAATGGGACACGGGTCTGTACTTGCAAAGGAAGGATAGACCCGCCTGGGCTTTGTTCTGTACCGTCTCCGAGCTCCACACGTTCTCTTCAGCCTGCAAAAACCCGTGAGTTGCCAAAAACTGCTCTCTTAACTCTGTTTTGCTTCGTTTTCATCTGTGGAGGCTGCAGCACCTGCTGCCAGTTGTGTTCCAGCTTTCCGATGCGAGAGGATTGTTCCTGCGTAGTTTGAAACTGGCGCTTCCTGCTCCGATGGGAGGGGGCTGAGCTCCCTCCTGTGCGTCCCGAGCTTTAACTGCCATGCGCGAGTCTCGCAGGGCATTGTGGGGCTTGTAGTTGGACAGACAAAGCGTTGCATTACGTCACCAGTTCCTTGCAACGGCTTATGGGAAATGTAGTCTTGCAAAGACCCTTGGGAATTGTGGCTCCAACATGCATGTGACAAACATGAGCTGTGTCAGCGTAAGAGAAAACAAGCAGCCTGAACGGACCTTAACACACATCAGCAGAGTTTGCCTTTGAAACAACAGGACACAAGCACCTCACGCCCTGTGATCTCAGTTCTCCGTGCCAAACAAAATGCAGCATCTTTCTCCAGCAATTCAGACAGCAACACAAAAGCCTAAAAGAGATTTGTTAAACTGATTCCCTTGTTAATTCAGTGTTTATTAAATGGTTATAAAGTGTTGTAAGCATTTAATAATCTAGGGAAAAGTTTCTACTTTTGTCTCCACAGGTTGAAGTCAACATTGGATAAGAACAACCACTTTCCTCTGACTGAATCAAGATCAGATGACAGAACTTTAAAGTGACTAATTAAAGCTTTAGGTTTGATCCCTCAGATTCACGATTCATAACACCTGGTGGTGCATAATGTGTCTCCATCTGTTGGTTTGTCTTGGTTTGAGATAACAAACTGCCAACCCCCCCAAGCACAGAGAGAAAAGCCTCCCTCCTAACACCAAGGAAAGGGAGGAAAAAGAGGGGAAAGGAAAAAAAACACTTCAAACCACGTTTATACTAAAACTACATATATTTTTACAGAAAGGAAGAGACAAGTAGAAGAGAGTACAAATATACACTCACACAAGTCTGCAACAACAAGTTCCCCACCTCAACTTCGTAACGAACACACAAATTCTACTGTCTTAACTACACATTACTTAAGAAAAGACTTATTCCCCAGGGAGACAAACCCAAGCAGAAAGGAGAGACCCAGAACAACACATTTTACTTTCCTGAGATACCCTGTGAGCCAGTGGTGGGCCTGGTCCTCTCCATCCCCCCTGGGACAGCATCGTGTGTCCTCCCAAGAGGAGGGCTGAGAAGCGACTGCCTTAACCACTCCCACACTGGTTCCTACTTCCATGGAGATGATGTCATAATGTGGGATGGAATACAAAATTACTGGCTAGAAGAGGTCAGCTGTTGGCTCAGCCCAGCTCAGGTCAGCTGACAGCTTCGGCCTAGTCCAGACTTCAGAGCCCAAATTTAGGCCCACCTGGGTGAACCCATAACATGGTTTTAAGCGTTTTCAAGAAAAAATAGCTCCTTTTAAAATGCTAAAGTAAATTAAAACAAACAATGGTTTTAGTTGTAAAGCATTAAATTGGTTGAAATATGATCTTTTGAATGCAAAAATGCATGTTTGCCACAAGTAGCACTATAATTGCAAGACTTAAAAGTATTAAAAATCTGTTTTTATGAATGTAAAACTCAATGCAACATAACCAGTTTATAGTAATAATGTGTAATATTGTTATATTTCTGTTAAAGTTTTTTAAGTTTTTCTTGATACATCAATGACAATGCCGGCAAAAATATTTTTCATTTGTTATAAATAATAATGTTAAGCAAAATAAGTTAAAAGTTAAAATGTTAATTAAGTTAGCAAAGTTATGGTAATTTAGTAAAAGTTTAAGTCATTAAAACAAGGTTACATTTATAGTTTTAACTGTATTGTTATCTAGTACTTTTCCTATTTAAAGTTAAGCTTGCTACATTGCAAATAAAGCAGCATTTAAATTACTAGTTCTAAAAATAAAAAGGGGGAGAGAAGTGACAGTAAAAGTGAATGACAGAGTGAATAATAGAGTGAATGATAAATAAAAATATCTAAACAAATTGCTTCAAAATGGACTATAGATGGATTATAACTAAAAAGTTTTTATCTATGGTGAAAACTAAATTGGAAATTTTTTGTAATTGTGACATGTGTGCTGTAGTTAACACCAAGTGCAACTGGTCTTCTGCAAGGGCCCTGCAGAAAGCTATTGTTGCTATATTTTGTGGCACATCTACAAAAAGAGAAAATTGCCAAAATGACAGTGTGTGTGTGTATGTGTATCCTCTAATGTTTGTATTGACTGATGAATGCGTCCTTAAGGACCAAAAAACTACCTGCAAAATGTAAATGCCTTGTCTTACTGTTGATGTAGAAACCATTAAGTATGCATTATTGCAAATTAGAGTTGCTTTTGGTTTTCTTTGCTTTCAGCACAGCTTTTAACTCAAGTTCTTAGTTTTGAAAAATTGAATAGATGTGCTGCATGAATTTGTCAAATCATTCAGTGTCTTTTCATGGAGATTTAAGATGGCTAAAAGACAAGCAACTGCAAGAAAGTTTTTAGCAATTAACAGTTTCAACTTCTCCCTTCAGTAATTGGTTTAAGCCATTGTGTATTAACAAGTAGCTACAAAAGTTAATTAAGCAAAATGTTGTGTGTTTAACTACTATTTTAATCTGCTTGCTTGTGCTTAGCTGTGCCTTAAGTTATATGAAATGGCCAGTGTTAAAGACAATTAACCAGGCCAGGGTTGTGCAAGAAGAAAAAAGGGCAATTGTAGGAAGAAATTTGAACTTAGAAGCTTTTGTGCACAACCCAGGCCATGGAGAGGGAAACGGGGCCCCTGTATCCTTGAACCTGCATCAAGAAGAGCAGTAAACAATAGAAAGAATGCAGCAGCTGTTGGGAGAAGCAGGTAAACACATTGATACAGAAGGGCATAGCTTGGAGAAAAGAACCAATCCAGCTGGTAGCATGCCCTGGCCATTGACCAATGATATTGCTGTACTATTCATGGACTCAGAGAATATGCGAGATGTGTGTGTGTAATGTAAACAATAAATCAGAGCACTGACTGTACTTCTATGAAGGACACATCTTTGACTCTGCGCTGAAACCTGGGGAGCTCAAAATATCGACTTTTTTTTTACTTTAAACAGGGGCAAAAGCAAAATCCTGGGAAAACTGCACTGCTCATGAGGAGCCACACAATAAAACTGGTCACTCCGTGCCACCCCGTTAGGTTCAAGTTTTAACTGAAGTTTTAGTTTCTCTTTTCCCTGCCACATTACCTCCAGCATAGCATGTTGGCCTGATTGGCCTGTCTGGGCTGCAGGGCAGTGGCAGAGGCTCCAGCATGGGCAGCAGTTCTGTGTGATAAGCCAGTGGTGGGTGGGCAGTGGCAATCTTGGGTGCTGCTCCAGTGATGGCAGTCCCAGGCCAGCTGTACCAGCATCATGGGGGCAAGACAGGGACTCCCAGCTTTGACGCTGTCCTGGTGAGGCAGAGAGGGTTTTCCAGCAGCAGCTGGGACCCCAGAACAACTTTACCTGCATCAAAACCTCTTGCTGAGCACAGTGGTTTCTCCACTCAGGTGGTGCACAATAGTATGAATATTTATTCTAATAGCTTCATTCCATGGCTTGTAACCATAACACTCTCCTATGCAAACAGACCACCTCTGTTTACCCTTTCCTCCCTGGCCCCAGTTTTGCTTTGTTTGACCCTTTGTTTGGTGTTTCTGAGCTTGTCACCATGGTGCCATACATACCTGGGTGCGCAAGATTGTTCAAGGAGTGCTTCCTTTTATTATTGGTAGCATCCTGCAATTCCTCCTGGTGTTACCTTGATATAGGCACTACACACACACATTAACAGCTGGCCTGAAGGAGCTTCTTTCCTGGGAAACCCTGAAAGCCCCTAAGATTTGTCACATTGAAACCTCACCTGGCTGGAGGAATAAGGAGGAACTGCAGAGGCTCTAGAGCAGATCTGCCAAAATAGTTTTTGGAGAAGTTGAGGGCCATGAAGTTCTGTATCTTCTAAAATGAAGGCCCAGGGCTCTGCAGTGGTAGCCTCCAACTGTGTGAAGGATGGTTTTGGAGATGATGGAGCTTTTCTTGGTAGTGAGAAAAGAAGGAAACCTCCACAATGTGCAGCTTGGAACATGCAGGCTGGAGATGAGGACAAAGAAAGCTCAGACAAGGGGTAGCCTTGTGGTGCAAGAGGTCACCAGATGGAGTCAGTTTGTGTTTCATGGAAAAGCCAGTGATGGGTGGAGAGACATCACTGAAGTAGAGAAATGCTGATGTTTGGACTGAGTGGAAAAGAAAGATGGGTGTCTGCAGCCTGAAAGAAAAGAGGAGCATCACAGGATGGTATAGGACAGGCTGCAGGAGAGATTCCAAGGGCTCTGGCAGAGCTGAGAGGCCTGAAGGCACCAAGGTCTCTGTCCCCTTGGCTCTGCCAGGTACCTCTGCCATTGAGGCCCACCAGAAGGAACTCTTTTGAGACTCTGGACCTTCTTTCTCCCTTGTCTCTCCTTGAGAAGACTGGGAGGGGTTGCACAGTTTTTTGACATTAGTCATTGCTCACCCTCACATACCACTGCCTCCAGTGAGAACCCTGAGCCACATGCAAGGGGCAGGATTTGCTATCCCAGGATCTGGGGGTCAAAGCTTGGCCTTTCTGCTTCCTCAGAAAAACCCAAGGGTTTCTCAGCATTTCTGTTGTCACCTGCTCAGTGCTTTTGCCTCCTTGCAATAATGGCCTCCAGTTATCTCCTCTAACAAGTCCCTGGGGAGATGTTGTAAGTAATGGCTCTTGGTGGGGCTTATTAGTGCCTCAAGACACTTTGAGTTTTCCTTCTGACTTCTTGAGCGCTTTGTTCAAACTTGTCTCAGGATCTAAGGTTCAACATCAACTATGCCATGGGGCTCATTAAAATGCAGGAAACACTAATGACCTCTCTCTCTTCCTTTAATTGCTTCAAGTCTCCCAGACTTGTACAGTGAATTGGAGTAATTTCATAGTATAATTAAGAAGGCAGATTTCAAAATGTAACTCATGAATTTTTTTAATGAAAGTGAATATTTTATTATTTTCAGGTTAGAGAAGAGGTGATAGAAGCATTGTCCAAGTGATCTTGATGCTGAGTGTCTCCTCAGGAGGTCTGGAGAGTAGGAGAAGCTGTCCCTTGAGGTCTGACCCTATATAGATAACCTTGCTCCTCACTATTTCTGACGTTGCCCACCTGGGAATGACATCACTGTTCCTTACATTGGGCATCTTCACTGAGCTCTGCAGCTGGATGTTACAGCTCCCTTGCACCATCTCCCATCTGTTCTTAGACAACTGCCTGCACACAGGCCCAGAAGTTTTCCTGGTTTTAAGAAAAGAAAACTATAGGATGTTCAGTTTTCACAAACAAAACTTGTTCAGTAACTGTATGCTCAGTACAAGATACCTCTAATGAGGTTACATTTTAAAAAGTGATAATCTTACCAGATTATTTTATCTACCTATCTTTTATACAGGTAGATACAAAAAACAGAAACATAATTCAAGAGCTGCTTGGGGAGATAATTAGGCTCTTGAAACAAGATTTTAACATTCTGAAGCTCCAAGTGGCTTCACACATAAGTATCAGAATGAAGCAAGAGTAAGGGAAGGAGAAAACTGCAAAGGGCCTTTGTCTAGACAATCTGCAGCTCAAAAGATGACTGTAGAAATAGTCGTTGTGTCAGGACAGTGTCCTAGTTCAGCAAGGTGGGACCAGTTTATCACTGTGTAGGTGTGACCAAAGCTGTGTGTTCTAAAACCACTATGTCATTTCTCAGGAACTGTTAACAATGGACCATTTGCAGCAGCTGCCCAGGGCACACCTGAGCCCTCAGGCTGGGAGCTGACTGGGAAAGAAGCCTGGCAGAGGAGCTGGGAGAACTCCCCTCTATGAAGTTCTTAGAACCTCCGCACCCAGCCTGAGGGGTTATGTCTGCTCATGGGCCATCAAAGATTCCAAAAATTCCCCCTGACTCACAGAGTCAGATCACCCATTGTGGAACTCCCTGCCCTGGGGGAGGTACTGGGTGTTCCCGCCTGAACCTGAAGGGATAGAATCTTGGGGTTTGGGGACTTTGGGAACCACTCACCGGATCCAGAAGAGGACCAGGCCCTTGATAGGAGGAGCCCGCCACTCTTGACCAGACTGTCCCATCATCTGCACCAACAGGTTTTTCTTTTCCTTTTACTTTGGACTCAGGGGAACCACGTGGAGCTCAGCACAGGGGCTAACAAACACCATTCTGTTTGTGCCCTAGGATGCTGGGTTATACTTCTGGGTTTTGTGGGTTAAAACCAATTTCTTTTTGTATCATTGCATTTATTGTAGTATTTTTATGAAATTGTAACTCTGACTTATAATCTCTCTTGAGTTTGATTCATTTCTCCTGCCGGTTAACTTTTAAACCAGCACAGACAGGTATAAGTATATTAAAGAAACTCAGTACACCATTTTTGACACAATTGTTTGACCTCTTGGCAGCAGAAGTTCTGCGCTGAACTAAGACCAAGGAGGTGGGATAGGAAAGCTCAGCCAAAAAGCTGTGGAAGCCGTGGCTGAGGTAGGAAGGAGCGTTATCTTCCCCCTATAATTTTGAGTTAACGGAAAAAATAGAGACTGAGTTCGCAGCTGCAAAATGGCTTATGCCTTGTATTCTCACTAAGTGAGGGAAGGCAGTTAGCGAGAAGCTTTTTGAGAAGCTCGTAAAGTAAACACAAAATAGGAACTTTTTTTTCCCAGTGTTATAGCGTTTTAAGTTGTTTACGTGGGAAGCCATGAGGAAAAGCCTCTGGTATAAACTCAGTATTAGGAAGAAACTTGCAAAGGGCATGTTGGGATGACATAAAATCTGAAGGGACTGCTGGCTTTTTTTCGTGCTGGTCGCAAACAGCTCCTGTCACCGCCGCAACCCCCCACTGCAAGCCACCCTGGAGGGACACCTCTGGAAGTCATGCACAAGCTCTGGCTTTCCCCCCACTCCCACCACTGGCTCTCGGTGGCCTGAGGTCGCTGTCACAGCTCCGCTCGGCTCTGTGGAGACTGTTGACCGATCCCCCCGTTGTGTCCCGCCAGCTGCTGACCCAACTCTTCCCGCTCCCAGCCGCGCTGCCCGCCCTAGCTGCTACCGCCACTTCTAGCTCAGATCTCTGGAAAGCTGCTGCTGCCTCTTTAGCCCCTCAGCCCTGGCCGCCCCCTGCCGGTGCATTGCACACGGTCCCAGAATTGGTGCAAGTAAAAAAGACAGCACAAAACAGGAACTAAGAAAAACATCTGTACTTGCTAAAGAACAGTATAGCCCCAATTGCACCACGTGGGCTTTGTTCTGTACTGTCTCCAGTTCCATGTGTTCTTTTCAGCCTGCATAAGAGCTATAAGTTGCCATAAACAGCTCCGCTAACTCTGTTTTGCTGCATTCTCATCTATGAAGGCTGCACGACCTTGTTTTCAGCTGTATGCCAGCGTTCCAATGTGAGAGAATTTTTGCTGTGCAATTTGAAAATGGCACTTCTGTTCCAAAATAAAAAAAGCCAATCCCCCCCCTTCAAGAGGAGGAGGCGAGCCCTCTCGCATTACATCATCGACCTTTCTGTCATGCGCAACTCTCACAAGAGCTTATGGGTGATTGTGCTGGTTTAAAAGTGAACCAGCAGGGGAAATGAACTCACCATGAGAGAGATTATAAGTCAGAGCTAAAATTTAATAATAATATCACAATAACAACACTGACACACAAGGGAAATTGCTTTCAACTCACAAAACTCCAGCAGTATAACCCAGTGTCCTGGGGCACAAACCCAAGGGGGTTTGTTTGCCCTTGTGCTGAGACCCCTGTGGTTCCCTCAAGTCCAGAGCAAAAGGAAAAGAAAAACCTGTTGATGCAGGCGAGGGCTGTGGTCTGGGCGAGAGTGGTGATCTCCTCCTGTCGAGGTCCTGCTGCTGCTCTGGATCCAACGAGAAGTTCCCGAGGTCTTCTAGCCCACCACTTATGTACCCTCAGGGAGCACCCACTCCCTCCCCCTGGGCGGGGACTCACACAATGGGTGATTAACTCTGGGAGCCAGGGGGTGTTGAACTGTTGATGGCCCATTAGCAGCTCCGCCCCCTCAGGCTGGGTGTGAAGGTGATAATGGCTCCCTGGGCAGCTGCTGCTAATGGCCCATTGACCTTGGGAATGAATAGAGGGGGTAGAATACACAGCTTTGATCACCTCCACACAGGGTTAGCTGGTCCCTCCTGCTGAACTAGGACAGTGATGTAGTAGTCTCGCAAGGAACTCTGGAAGTTGTGGTTCCAGCATGCCCGTGACAGACACAAACTGCGTCAGCGTAAGAAAAAGCAAGCAGCCTAGATGGACTTTAACAAACATCAGCCCAGCTTGCCTTTGAAACAACGGAACACAGGTACCTGGTGCCATTCGACCACAGCTCGACAATAAATCATGCAAAGCCAGAGTGCAGCATCTTTCTCCAGCAATTCAAAGAGCAACAAAGAAGGCTAGAAAAGATCTGTTGAACTGATTTCTTTGTGAATTTGGCTTTTATTAAATGGTTATAGAGTGTTCTAAACTTTTAATAATTTGGAGAAAAGTTTCTATTTTTGTCTCCACAGGTTGAAGTCAACGATGGATAAAAATAAGTTTCCTCTGAATCAAGATCAGTTGGCAAAACTTTTAAGTGACTGATTAAAGCTTTTAATTTGATCCCTCAAATTCAAAATTCTTAACACCTGCTAATAATTAATGTGTTTCCATTTGTTGGTATTAAGCATTTTCAATAAGCTCTTTTTAAAGGTGCCAAAGTGAATTAAAACACATAATAGTTTTAGCTATATAGCATTAAATTGTTCAAGGTATGTTCTTTTAAATACTGAAATGCAGATGTACAAGTAACAGTGAAATTACAAAAATTAAAAAAGTTAAGTCAAAGTTTTTATGGCTATAAGACTTAATGCAACACAACCAGTTTATAAAAATAATGTTATTTAGTGTTGTTATATTTCTGTTAAGATTTTTTAAGCTTTTTAGTGCACCAATGACAATGCTGGCCAGAATAGTTTTTTTTCATTTGTTAAAAAAATGATGTTAAGCAAATAGAATAATGTTTTTTCTGTTATTAAAAAAGTTGTTAAGCTAATAGAATAATATTTTTAGTTAATTAAAAACTTAAAATGTTCAGTCATTGCAATGGTCTTTTTAATTTGTTAAAAAGTTAAGAAGTTAAACAAAATAATGTCAAAAGTTACAGCATTAGTTAAGTTAGCAAAGTAATGTTAATTAATAAAAAATTAGAATAATAACTAAGTAAAATAAAATAATGCTGCAGCAATTAAGTTTTTCCAATACAATTCTGAATTTATAGCTTTAAATATGCTATTAGCTAATACTTTTAGTAAATAGTATTAAGCATGCTACATGGCAATATAAAACAGCAATTAACTTTCTGTTACTAGTTCAAAATAATGAATGTTAAGAATTTTAAAAGCCTGTGTTGTAGAAATTTTTTAAAAAAGGGGGAGAAAAATGAAAGTGAAAGTGAATGACAGAGTGAATGATAAAGTAAATAATAAAGTGAATGATAAATGAAGGTAGCTAAACAAATTTCTTCAAAATGAACTATAGATGGATTACAACTAAAACATTTTTATCTGTGGTGAAAACTAGATTGTAGACTTTTGTGATTGTGACAATTGTGCTGTAGTTAACATCAGCTGCAAGTGATCTTCTGCAAGGGCCCTGCAGAAGGCTACTGCTGCCATTTTTGTGGCACAATTACAGAAAGAGGATTGTCAAAATGACAGTATGTGTGTGTATCTATTCTCTGATGACTAAAATGACTAATGAATACATCCTTAAAAACAAAAAACTACCTATAGAATGTAGATACCTTCTCTTACTACTAATGTAGCTAATATTAAGTATGCATTATCGCAGAAGTAGAGTTGCTTTTGATTTTCTTTGCTTTCAGCACAGCTTTTAGCTCAAGGTCTTAGTTTTGAAGAATTTGATGGATGTGCTGCATAAATTTGTCAGATCATTCAGTGTCTTTTCATGTAGATTTAAGATAGCTAAAAGACTATATGAAAAAGCTAATGGTAACATCATATGCTTTTGATTTTTGGTTGAAAAAGCTAAGATTTAATGGTTAGCTATTCAATTTACCAAAAAGAAGGCCTAACAACTGTTTAAGTCACTAGTTATTTTAGTTCTATTGCATTGATTGCTAACGAAACTAAAGAAAATTCTTTTTGTCTCTCTACAGCAACACCCAAAGACCAGTTTAAGACATGTTTAATAAAAGTCACCCCAAAATCTTTAAAGTTAATTAAACAATTGGCTTGTTAAACAGCAAAAGAACTAAACATAACGCCAAAAGCCCTGTCAAAATTAACCACTAATGCGGATAGCATCAAAATGCAGTTTTACAGAATAATGCAGCCATAGACTTCCTGCTGTTAACTCAAGGCCATAGATGCAAAAACTTTAAAAGAGTGTGTTGTATGAACCTATCTGATCATTCCCAATCTATACATAAGAGCCTAAGCAACTGCAAGAAAGTTTTCAGCAATTAACAATTTCAACTTCTCCCTTCAAAAATTAACTTGAATCATTAAGCATTACCGAGTGGCTACAAAATTTTCTTAGGCAAAGTGTTATGTGTTTAGTTACTGTTTTAATCTGCTTGCTTGTGCTTAGCTATGCTCTAAGTTGTGTAAAATTATTATTCTTAAAAGCAGTTAACCAAGCCTGGGTTGTGCAAAAGGAAAAGGGGGATTTGTAGGAAGAAATTTGAACAGCACAGGCCACAGCCTGCTGTTACAAGCCTGTATGCCCAACCCAGTCTATGCAGAGAATAGTTTCAAAAGGGAACAGACTTGCAGTAAACAGCAGCAAGCAGAGACCAATCAAATCGTGTTGTGAGGCACATGGACAGCTATTAACCAATAGTGCACTTGAATTAGTCACATGCTTTCAGAAGTATGAGATATAAGTAAGTGTGTAATAAACAATAAACTGAGCATTGCTGATTACTTCTGTGAAGAGAAATCTTTGACTCTGTGCCATAACCTTGGTGGCTCTTTACCTATTACTGCAATTAAAAAGGGAGACAAGGACTTTATCCATGTATACAGCTATCAATATTGCCGTGTTTCCTGAGATTGTTCAGAACACCTGCGTTCTTGTCCAGAGGAGTATGTTACTTCTGCAAGGTTCTGGAATTTCTCCAGATGATTGGGTGCTCTGGGTGCAGAACTGAAATTCAAACATAATTGAAAAACTCTGACCTGGGTACTCTCAACCTAATTGCTGAAAGAGAGATGGAAAAATCTCAGTGCTTCCAGGTTTCTTATGGAAGATTTAAGCTCTCTGAGAAAGGACATGCAGGTAACAGGCTTGAACTAGCATGGCATTTAAATAATTTCACCTTTGAGGACTCTGCTTCCCTCTTTAAATCATTGGTACCCAGAAACCTCACCTGATTTTCCTTCATCCCTTCTCTCCTCCCAAAACCTGAACAAGTGATGGTAAGAATGGAAGCAGAATGGCTTTAGGCTTTCATGAACTAGCTGAGGTCTGGCTCTTGGAGTCATGCTGTTGGACAATCCATAAAGAATCAAATTGGGAAATGGCACTGCAAGTGGGAGTGAAAAAGGTCCATGGACACGCAAGACACTGTCTATGGCTGTGACTGGAGACCAGTGCATGTACAGCAAAGATCAAGCTGGTGCTGAAACCAACCAACTGAAAAGAAGTGGAAGGCCAAGTACGCAGCCTAATTGGCACAGAGAATCATTTTACCAATAGAAGTTAGAAAATTAATAAAAGTACTATGTAAGTTGTAGCCAATGAATGCTGATGCCCTTGATTCTCAAATGCATAAATGGCATAACGTTTTAATTATCAGGGAACTAGATTTTTGTGGGTTACTACCAGCTCCTTGCTGTGTAGACATTAGAATAGAATAAATAGAATAAATAAAATAAATAAATAGAATAAATAGAATAAATAAAGTAAATAAATAGAATAAATAAATAGAAATCCCTTACCTTGGTGTGTGAATTGACACGGTGCACCAGGGAGCGAGTCAGCATTCAAAACAACACTTTTTAGCAACCCAGATGGGACTACTGTAGTGCTTTGCCCAGATTAACTGTCTGCTTCAGGCAACAGACAAATTGCAGTACTCACTGACCTTTTGATTGGGGACTTCCAACTACCTGTCGCAAAACTGGGACAAGCAGCAACTCGACAGTGCAATGCTATAAAGAGGTTATTTCCCTGGCAAAAGGGGAGGGATTTGGGATCTTTAAAGAAGCAGTAGGACTTGGATTTATGCTCTGCATAAGTCTCATCACAATAATACGTAGAAGTGGCATATATTTTATTTTTGCACACTACATTTTGGGTTTGGTACATTTGGTACATTGCTTATATTTGGTCATTTGGTTTGTGTGCATTTGGACTAATTGTATTGTATGAAACATTGGGTTAGAAAATTCTTTTTTGGTGCCAAAATGGGTTACTCTGCTTCTAAGGATGGTCCATTTCACTCTCCCCTCAGATGCGTCCTGAAATATTGGAATGTTTGGAAGAGATCCTATGACCTGTTGCCCCCAGCCCCGCCACCCCCTTCCCCACCTGTGCTGGTTGTGCTGTCAGATGAGCTTGCACTGCTTTGGTCCCTGCCTTGGTACAGCACAACTGCTTCCTGAGGGAACTGGCCTGGTGCAGGCCTGGCTTTTCCTATGGCTTGTGTGCAGCTCCTCTCACCACCCTGGGCCCACAAGGGCTCAGAACCACTTGGGCTTCTCAGAGCATCTACAGGGCCAGGTGGGAACATAGCACAGGCAGAGAGATAGTCCCCAGCATTTGGACCATGTGACCCCCAGAAACTCCCTGCAGGACTGAAAAAAGTTAAATTGCAGAAGTACCTCTGCAATTCTTCAGCATCATCCCCCAAACAGGAAAATATATCAGAAACAAGTAAAAAGAAATACTGTCAGTATAAACATCTACACCCATCCCCAAAGCCCCTCTTGAGAAGACAGTACAAAACTGCGAGGAGCTGTTGAGTCCCTCAAAGGTAGGGAGGACCTGCAGAGAGACCTGGACAGGTCAGAGGACTAGCAATCACCAACCACACGAAGTTCAACAAGGGGAAGTGCTGGATTCTGCACCTGAGATGGGGCAACCCTGGATGGATAGACAGACTGGGAATGAGATGCTGGAAAGCAGAGCTGGGAAAGGGCCCTGGGGGTCCTGGTGGGTGGCCAGTCGGTCACGAGGCAGCAGTGCCCTGGAGCCAGGAGGACATCCCTGTCCTGAAGGGCATCAGGCCCAACATTGCCAGCCGGGCAAGGGAGGGGATTGTCCCTCTCTGCTCTGCACTGGGTAGTATTGGGCACCCCAACATAAGAATGATGTTAAGCCATTAGTGTCCAAAGGAGGGCAATGAAGATGGGCAAGGGCCTTGAAGGGAAGTGTGTGAGGAGCTGCTGAGGACTTTTGGTGTGTTCAGCTGGAGAAGAGGAAAATGAGGAGAGACCTCATTGCAGGTAAAACTTCCTTGGGAGAGGCAGAAGAAGGGCAGGCACTGATCTGTGCTTTGTGGGGACCAGGGAGAGGACCCCCCAGGGAACGTCCTGAAGCTGTGTCAGGGCAGGTTTAGGTTGGATATTAGAAAAGGTTCTTCCCCCAGAGGATGGTTGGGTACTGGAACAGGCTCCCCAGGACAGTAGTCACAGCACTAAGGCTGGCAGAGTTCAAGAAGTGTATGGATGATACTCTCAGGTACATGAGACCTTATGGATGGTCCTGTGCAGGGCTAACAGTCAGACTCAATGATCCTGGTGGGTCCCTTCCAACTCAATACTCTGTGATTTAATGTAATTTATCATTTATCATCTGTCATCTCTAATAATCTCATAATAGAAGCAGGTGAGAACGTCTGTGACATGCCTCCCTGGCAAAGAGGCATGAATGTTTTTAGCCCCCTCGTTGATGGTGGCACAACTGGAGAGGTTATGGCTTCAGGCTCTCGTGGCTGTGCTTCTTGCTGGGCTCTTTCGGTGGAGACTGGCTGTATCTTCACTGGAGGCCTCCTCCACTCTTTGAAGATCCCGTTCTCGCGCCCATTGGCATATCAAGGGTGGAGCTTCCAAAATGCACCTCTCCCTGGCTGGCCCTTCTCCTGGGGCACTTTGATGAAGTGCTTGTTGATGCAGAGCTTGTGCTGGATGGAGCTCTAAATCCAAAAGATAAAAACCCCCAGGGCTGCTGGTGAGGGAGGGACCTACCTGTTTAGGGAGGTTAGTGCCAAAGCATGTTTCCAGCAAGGCCCTTTGGGAAAAGAAAGCAGCAATGGCAATCTCAAGAGATCCTAGGCTACATGCTGTCATAGTTTAGCAGGTGGGACCAGTTTATGACTGTGTGGGGGTGATCAAAGCTATGTATTCTACCCCTCTATTCATTCCCCAAGAACAATGGACCATTTGCAGCAGCTGCCCAGGGCACACCTGACCCCTCAGGGTGTGAGCTGGGTGTGAAAGATATCTGTGAGATAACAGCTGTCATTAGCACCTTCACACCCAACCTGAGAGGGCGTGTCTGCTAATGGGCCATCAACGGTTCCAAAATACTCCATGACTCACAGGGTTAATCACCCATTGTGTGACTCCCTGCCCTGGGGGAGGGACTGAGTGCTCCCACCTGGACCTGAGGGTACATATCTTGGGGTAAGAAGACCTCAGTAACCATTTGTTGGATCCAGAGGAGCAGCAGAACCTCAAGAGGAGGAGACCATCACTTTCAACCAGCCTGCAACCACCACTCTTGACCAGACTGGGACTGTCATTTGCACCAACAGGTTTCTTGCTTCCCTCTACTTTGGACTTGGGGGAACCACGTGGGGTTTGTACCTCAGCGTGCTGGGTCATACTGGGTTTTGTAGGTTAAAACCAATTTCTCTTTGTGCCATTGTATTTATTCTAATATTGTTATTAAATTGTAACTCTGACTTATAATCTCTTTTGTGGTGCATTCATTTTCTCCTGTCAGTTTACCTTTAAACCAGCACACATGCCCTGCAGTAAATCCCCTGAAACCCCAAATATTCCTGGACTGCTGTGTATAATCAGAAAGAAAACTCAGATGTTGGGTAAATAACACAGTGTTGGGCTCCCCAAAACCAAGCTGCAGGACCTAGCTCCTTCCTCCAGAGTGCTCCCATAGTATCCTAGCTAACCTACCAAAGGAAGCTAGCTGATGTAATCTTTCAGGATTTCAGTAAAGCTTTTGATACTCTCTCTCCCAGGATCCTTCTGGACAAAATGTCCAGCCCACAGCTGCATAAATACATCATGCAATGTGTGAGCAATTGGATCATGGATTGAGCACAGAGGTTGATAGTGAAAGGGCTAACATCAGAGTGATGAACTGTCATTGGTGAGGTTCCACAGGACCCCATCTTAGGCTCAGTGCTCTTCAACATCACATAAACCTCTTCATAATCATCTTCAATACCTTCATTTTTGTTTTGCTATAGGCACAGCATCAATATCAGTGATGTGGAACAGCATCTGCTGCAAGAACCCAGTTCTCCAAGGGCATTTGAGCTGGACAAGCTAACATCAAGAACTGTTATGATCATGAACGTGTCTGAATGAAAGTATTCTTTCTAAAATACTGCCCTCTGATTTAGTTGGTTACTCTCAATACAAACCATATTCAGCTGTGGTTCATACCTGATGAGTTATTTCATTGGATAATACTCTCATGTCTTTTTGAAATAAACAGATATGATTCTTAAAGCTTCTTCAGTAATGAAATCTTTAAAACACCATCAAAGACCTTCTGACTGATGTCAGTACTCTATTTTTCTTAAATTTCTCTAGCAGCAAGAGTTACAAATGGTGGCTTGTTCTGAAAACAGAACTTACTTTCCAGGAGATTTTTCAGGGAGGATATTCCAGGTGCTGAGACCAACAGGTGCTTTTTTACAGCATGAGACAATCTGTGAAGGTAAACAGTATGCCTCTTGCCATCTTTTATAAACCACATGGTGGTTAAAAAACCAGACCAAGACTAACTTCCAAGTTCATGTATTGCAGATAATCCTCATGTATTCTTGTTTTTGTATTGTATTTGTTCATATATTTGCTATAATGTGGAACTGAATTAACCAGTCCTTAGATGTAGTGTCAAAAACAAAAGGTGATGTGTGTCTAGTCTTGAGCACAGTAGGAAGAATGTCTCCTGGTCTTCTAGCCAAGATAGAAAAGGTTTTAAAATGTATGAAAGGGAAAGGAAGAGAAGGTTAAGATGATTTTATTTTGCATAGAATTTGGGGATGAGTGGAAAAATAAAGGGAGAGGCGCCAAACACTGAAATCCTTGATGGAATGGAGTCTTGGTTATACCATGGAACAACATTCTACTGCCAATCTACAGGTATTCAACAGGTACTTGTAAGTTATGAGGGAGACCAGAATTTGAAAACATTTTTAAAGTTTCCTGCTGATCAC
The DNA here is from genome assembly GCF_047495875.1 of Pithys albifrons albifrons. Taxonomy (NCBI): domain Eukaryota; kingdom Metazoa; phylum Chordata; class Aves; order Passeriformes; family Thamnophilidae; genus Pithys; species Pithys albifrons. Next base: position 12,951,191 of record NC_092476.1, on the reverse strand, counting down.
AGTAGATTAAAAATATAATCTAATGGGCCATTGTCCTAGTTTAGCAGGTGGGACCAGTTAACACTGTGTGGCGGTGATCAAAGCTGTGTATTCTACCCCCTCTATTCATTCCCCAAGGACAATGGACCATTAGCAGCAGCTGCCCAGGGAGTCGTTGGCACCTTCACACCCAGCCTGGGGGGGGGGGGAGGGGGCGTGGCTGCTCATGGGCCATCAACGGTTCAACAATACCCCCTGGCTCCCAGAGTTAATCACCCATTGTGTGAGTCCCCGCCCAGGGGGAGGGACTGGGTGCTCTCTGAGGGTACATAAGTGGTGGGTAAGAGGACCTCGGGAACCTCTCATCAGATCCAGAGGAGCAGCAGGACCTCAACAGGAGGAGATCACCGCTCTTGACCAGACTACAGCCATCACCTGCACCAACAGGTTTCTCACTTCTTTTTGCTTTGGACTTGGGGGAACCACGCGGGTCTCAGCACAAGGGCAAACAAACGCTTTAGGGTTTGTGCCCCAGGACACTGGGTTATACTGCTAGGTTTTTTTGAGTTGAAAGCAATTTCTCTTTGTGTCAGTGTATTTATTGTAATATTATTATTAAATTTTAGCCTCTGACTTGTAATCTCTCTCGTGGTGAGTTTGTTTTCCCTCCTGGTTCACCTTTAAACCAGCACAGCCATGACAAATTGTGCACAGTGAGAACTGCTTTCTTTTATTAAAT